>NC_134267.1:230184720-230434720 GCF_031893055.1 Leptodactylus fuscus | reverse complement strand
GCACCCTCAGCTCTGCTACATCAGAGCCGAGGGTGCGCTTGAACCCTTGTGCACACTCTGCTTCATCAAGCTAATAGAATGCATTGGCCAGCGCTGATTGGCCAATGTATTCTATTAGCCTGATGAAGTAGAGCTGAATGTGTGTGCTAAGCACACACATTCAGCTCTACTTCATCGGGCTAATAGAATGCATTGGCCAGCGCTGATTGGCCAGAGTACGGAACTCGACCAATCAGCGCTGGCTCTGCTGGAGGAGGCGGAGTCTAAGATCGCTCCACACCAGTCTCCATTCAGGTCCGACCTTAGACTCCGCCTCCTCCGGCAGAGCCAGCGCTGATTGGCCGAATTCCGTACTCTGGCCAATCAGCACTGGCTAATGCATTGTATTGGCTTGATGAAGCAGTGCTGAATGTGTGTGCTTAGCACACACATTCAGCTCTACTTCATCGGGCTAATAGAATGCATTGGCCAATCAGCGCTGGCCAATGCATTCTATTAGCGTGAACTGAGTTTGCACAGGGGTTCTAGTGCACCCTCGGCTCTGCTACATCAGATTGCTACATCTGATGTAGCAGTGCCGAGTGTGCATCAGATGTGTAGTTGAGCAAAACTGACTCAGCACTGCTAAGTCTGCATTCGCATAGGAATGCATTGGCCAGCCTTCGGCCAATCAGCGCTGGCTCTGCCGGAGGAGGCGGAGTCTAAGGTCGGACCTGAATGGAGACTGGTGTGGAGCTATCTTAGACTCCGCCTCCTCCAGCAGAGCCAGCGCTGATTGGTCGAGTTCCGTACTCTGGCCAATCAGCACTGGCCAATGCATTTCTATGGGGAAAAGTTAGCTTGCGAAAATCGCAAACTGACAGGGATTTCCATGAAATAAAGTGACTTTTATGCCCCCAGACATGCTTCCGCTGCTGTCCCAGTGTCATTCCAGGGTGTTGGTATCATTTCCTGGGGTGTCATAGTGGACTTGGTGACCCTCCAGACACGAATTTGGGTTTCCCCCTTAACGAGTTTATGTTCCCCATAGACTATAATGGGGTTCGAAACCCATTCGAACACTCGAACAGTGAGCGGCTGTTCGAATCGAATTTCGAACCTCGAACATTTTAGTGTTCGCTCATCTCTAATCCTAATGAAAGTTAAGTGGGCACCTACCATTAGGATCCTTTACTTCAGTGAGGTCAACAATAAACATAATAGGATGTCAAGACTTCATCTTTGTAGGGTAACAATGAACATATTGATATAAACACATCGTGTAGACAGATAAGAGTAAAACTACGTTTTTACAGCAGAATTTTCTGGAAATCCTAGAAGTACAACATTGAGTCATCTCATGAATTCATCTATGTGGATCCGTTTAATAATTCTGTGTGCATCTTGCAAGAGGTGAGACCTCAAACCCCACGATGAATCTCCATAGCTGTAGGCTGAAGGATTACATCATGACCCCATCATCATTCAGCCAGTGAGAACTTTAACACTGGGTCAATGACCTCCAGCTTGTTTTTGATCCACTTATTATCATCGATAGTTCTCAAGCTGTAAAGTAAAAAATTATTATTGTTTAGTGGCGAGCAGAGAATATAAAACATTGACAAACTGTAATTTAGTAATAATATTTTACTGTATGGGGTAGCTATAATGAACTTGTATAGAAGGGTATTTTGTAGACCATTAGAAGAGTATTTTGTAGACCATTAGAAGAGTATTTGGTAGACCAATCGAAGGGTGTTTTTTAGATGATTAGAGTATTTTGTAGACTAATCAAATCTTTTTTTTGTAGACCAATCGAAAGGGTATTTTGTAGACCATTAGAAGAGTATTTGGTAGACCATTAGAAGAGTATTTTGTAGACCTTTAGAAGAGTATTTTGTAGACCAATCGAAGGGTATTTTTTAGATGATTAGAGTATTTTGTAGACTAATCGAATGTTTTTTTGTAGACCATTAGAAGAGTATTTTGAAGACCAATCTAAGGGTATTTTGTAGACCAATCGAAGGGTATCTTGTAGACCATTAGAAGAGTATTTTGTAGACCATTAGAAGAGTATTTTGTAGCCCATTGGAAGAGTATTTTGAAGACCAATCTAAGGGTATTTTGTAGACTAATCGAAGGGTTTTTTGTAGACCATTTGAAGAGTATTTTGTAGACCATTAGAAGAGTATTTTGTAGACCAATCGAAGGGTATTTTGTAGACCATTAGAAGAGTATTTTGTAGACCATTAGAAGAGTTTTTTGTAGACCAATCGAACGGTATTTTGTAGACCATTAGAAGAGTATTTTGTAGACAATTAGAAGAGTATTTTGAAGACCAATCGAAGGGTATTTTGTAGACCATTAGAAGAGTATTTTGTAGACCATTTGAAGTGTATTTTGTAAACAATTAGAAGAGTATTTTGAAGACCAATCTAAGGGTATTTTGTAGACCAATTGAAGGGTATCTTGTAGACCATTAAAAGAGTATCTTGTAGACCATTAGAAGAGTATTTTGTAGAATATTACAGTATTTTGTAGACTAATCGAAGGGTTTTTTTGTAGACCATTAGAAGAGTATTTTGTAGAGTATTACAGTATTTTGTAGACTAATCGAAGGTTTTTTTTGTAGACCATTAGAAGAGTATTTTGAAGACGAATTGAAGGGTATTTTGTAGACAATTAGAAGAGTATTTTGTAGACCATTAGAAGGGTATTTTGTAGACCATTAGACCAACCACAAAACAAGACAGCTATCCTCCCCAATCCACAACATTTCTTTGGCTCAGCCAAGCATGCATGTGTTCTCAATGGGTAGAGATACTGCCATAACGCTCTAGGCGCAGCTTATCTCTCCTGAGAACAAAGTCAACACGTTGAACAGGAACACGCTGACCCTTCTTTACTTGATATCTGCCATTGAGGAGCAGGTAGGACATTACCATACACATTGATGTCACTGAAATTGGAGAGTTTGGCCAACAGCTATTAATTTATTAATGCATATGGTAACTTTTATATTTAAAGGGGTTGTTATATTAAAGACACTTATCCCTGATCCCAAGGATAGGGAATAAGTGTTACATCTCATGCGGCCCATCCGTCAGGTCCTTAAGTAATCAGAAGTACCGATCTTCTGCGTGTTAATGAAGTGAAGTCATCTGGTATAGCCAATACTCCATTCATTGCTATTAGACCAGGACTGCAATTAGGGAAAAAGTGTCTTTAATGGGACAACCCCTTTAAAGTATAATTCCTCTGCAAATAAACTGATTATTACCAATCCAACAACCCTCAACTTTATATCTATCACTGCCTTTGATTCAATGTATCCATATTCCATCTCCTATTTCAATGATATGTACCTCCGACTTTGCCCAGAATTGGAGTCATCCTTCATTATCGCTCATGACTCAATTGGTGGAGTTACTCCCCCTTATTATCTCCCAAGTCTCTAAGCTTTCCTTCACCCAGGCCAAAGGTTTGATGATTTGCAGATTTTGCCCTATAACTGTAAACCCTGACAAGGCAACGTGACTGGTTGGAACCCCCTAGCCCTTAGTACCCACAACATATACCTGTACTGTATATACCAGGTACCCCTACTTCCATAGCTATGCCCCTAAACACTATTATGAATTATTATCTTGACTGAATTATGATCTTGACTGTGAGGCCCAGTTCACATCTGCGTATGGTTTGCGGTTTGGGGAGTCTACTTAGGGATTTTGGACCTCTACTGGAATGGCCAACAATGGGGTGTTACCTGTGAAACTCACACTCGAGAGAGATTTCCCATGCTGATAGAGGATACACTATGACGTAGAGTGCACCTCCTGATAAGTGCACCCTCCAATGGGCCATGCTCTTTAACTGAAATTTCAGGTATTGTTTATCCCAGTAAACCTGTGTAAATAGTTATCTATCTGGTTAGCCAGTTGGCCTCGTCCATACCATGCCTGTGCAAAATTTCAACTTGTGCAAAGTGAAGCTAAGTTCAGACTGGGTTTTTTAGACTGGAACCTGAAGCGGAGGCCTTCGTCAGGTTCCGGTCCAAAAGACGGGGAGCCGCAACTGCCAGTGCACTGCATCGGCATCCAGCCGCGCACTCCATTCTGGATTAGGCCCAATGAATGGGCCTAGTCGGGAGGAGGGAGGGTCTTCAGGCCGAATCGTGAAGCAAAATGGCCTGCAGAATGAGCACCTCTCTTCTTTTTCCAGGAGCCGGAACAAACTCCTGAGTGGCTCCCATTGATTTCAATGGGAGCCGTCTTTTTGGTCAGGATTTTGAGGCAAATATGGCCTCAAAATACTGACCAAAATACTCTGTGTCTGGGGCAGCAAGTTGGCTCAGTGGCCTTGCAGCGCTGGAGTCTTGGGTTTGAATCCCCCTCCAGGAACAACATCTGCAAGGAGTTTGTATGTTCCCCCCATGTTTGCATGGGTTTCCTACCGTTCTACAAAGACATACTGATAGGAAAAAAAAAGTACATTGTGATCCCTATATGGGGCTCACAATCTACATGAAAAAAATAAATAAATACTCTGTGTGAACTTACCCTAATGCAACTTTTTTCTGTCTTGTATGCGAATAGGGCATAAAAATCTCTTTCTATGTTTTCAAACCTAAGAAAATAAAGTTACAGAAAAAGTTAGCCAAGTAAAAGAGAGCTGTATTTTTGAAAAAAAAAAAATCAAAATGCATAAAAAGAATGAAAAAAATATTAAATGGCACTTTGAAAATATGGAATCTCAAGTACAGAATGCAAAAATTTCCTCATGTAAAAAAGACTTTAGATTAGACGTAAATAAAAAATTTTTTCCAAAGTGTAAAAAAAATAAAAATAATCACAAACGAATACAAATCGTGTTAAACATTTGAGGAAAAAAAGTAAAAAAACAAAACAAAACATTGATACATGTTCTCTTTGACAAATCTAAACATTCCATGGGTAAAGATGTGACAGTTCTAATTTGAGAGGTCAAGAGTTAATTGCAGGCTGAATTTCCCATGGCTCACTGAATGTGGATTTATTTGTCAGCTTTTCTGAACGAAGAATAAGTCGAAAATAATCAACCCCTCTCAAATGTCAATTTGTTGCGTTTACATAACAGCTTAAGAACATGTTAAATGGTTATAGTATCCATTTTAATAAGAATTTTTTTTGTGTGTGTGTGTTGGCCTATGTTGGATTTTTTTTTTTTTGGCCGATGTTGGATTTTTTTTTTTTTTTTGTGTGTGTTGGTCAACATTGGATTTTTATTTTTTTTTGTGTTGGCCGACGTTGGATTTTTATTTATTTTTTTTGTGTGTTGGCTGATGTTGGATTTTTAATTTTTTTTGTGTGTTGGTCAACATTGGATTTTTATTTTTGTGTTGGCTGACGTTGGATTTTTTATTTAATTTTTTTGTGTTGGCTGATGTTGGATTTTTAATTTTTTTTTTTTGTCTTGGCCGACGTTGGATTTTCTATTTTTTTTGTCTTGGCCGACGTTGGATTTTTTATTTTTTTGTGTATTGGCCGATATTGGATTTTTTATTTTTTTTGTATTGGCTGATGTTGTTATTTTTAATTTTTTTTTGTGTTGGCCGACATTGGATTTTTTATTTTTTTCTTGTGTTGGCCGGCGTTGGATTTTTTTTTTTCTGTTGGCCGACGTTGGATTTTTTTTTTGTGTGTGTGTTGGCCGATGATGGATTTTTAATTTTTTTTTGTGTTGGCCAACTTTGGATTTTTTAATTTTTTCTAATGTTGGCTGACTTTGGATTTTTAATTTTTTTTTGTGTTGGCCGACGTTGACCTATTTTTTATTTTTGTGTTGTCCATTTTTTTTTGTGTGTTGACCAATCTTGACCTTTTTTTTTATTTTTGAAAAAAAAAAAAATTGCCCGGTGGGGAGACGACCTGTCATAATCAATAGCAAAATTACACTTCTCCCACCTCAATGACTTTACCTAAGAAAACAAAAACTCTCGCCCTTGACCGTCATTACCCTACGATAAATCTGCCCCTTCACCATTAGGTTTAATTTCCGTTATCTTTTCCCAGCCATAATATTTTTTTATTATTTTTTTTTAAATACTTTTATTTGTGGCGGCTTCTTTAAGAAAATATCGTAATAAAAAAAGACTTTTACGGAAAAAAAAAAACTAATAATTGCTAAGGAGCCAATTAAATTCTGAAAGCGAGATGAAACCGTACTTATTTCCCCTGGTGATTTTATGCTTTTAAACTGCCTTCCGTGTTAGGGTGGAAAAAAAGAGAGAGAGAGAGAGAGAAAATATAATTTCTGAAGCTGACAGAACTCATTGTTCGAGAAATTTTAAATTCAAAAAAGTTAATAAAGCCAAAGTATAAGATGAAGGGAATTTGCATTTCACAGATTAACAACATGTACAGCAAGAAAGGAGATCTGCCTTGCCCCAGGTGATAATTTAAGAAACCTTTGCATATTTTATTTAAAACTGGGCCCAGTTTGGCTGGGTAATAAAACAGACAGATAATGATTAGAAGGTCAGCCCTTCAGGGCACACAGCTTGGGCCCTAGCAAATACCAAACAATGATCCCACAAGCCTGGCTTGCTGAAGATTAGTCTAATTGCCTGCTGATGTTTTATTTTTTTTCTGAAGTTTTTTTTTTTTCTGCTCTCTTTTCGAAACGCTAAGCAGGGTGGCAGTTTCATATTTGCATTTTTTTTAATTCATCGGCTCTGATAAGCAGAAAGTTTGTCTTAAAAAATTTTAACACTTCTCCTCCTCCTCCTAAACAAACTTCCACCCTCCCTGAGCCTTCTGGATATTTATTTATTTTTTCTTTCTTACAGTTACTAATATATATATATATTTTTTTTTACTTTTTTTTTTTTTTTTTATGTATTTTTGGTGAAGTGGTCTCCAGAAATTCTATGATTATTATTATTATTTTCATGGAAAAATTTTTGGGAAAAATCTATAAAATATTCAAAAATTGTTAGATAATTTTTGTAAAAAAAAAAAAAAAATGTGGAGAAAAAAACATGACTACCTTTATAAATAATAATAACACCCAACAATTACAGGATAATAAAGGTAAAGTGACTATTTATTGTTGACTTTCAATCAATTTTGGAAAGACCGATGCTGGCTTTATTCACACGGCAGTGAAAAATGGCCATGTGACCACTTTTTGAATGGACTATCTTTGACCATTTTGATGCCACATGGCCCCCATTTAAAGCAGTTGTCTGGGGAGTTGTAATTTACTTACCTGTTCCAGGGATTACTGATGATGAACCTAGTGGTTCCAGTGATGTCATGACCATGTGGTCATGTGATCTGAAGCAGTGATCTGACCCTGGGTTGCCCCTCGCCATATTTGCTCCCCTCCTTTTCTGATATTACAGGTATTTAATTACTTGTGCTATAGGGTCTGGCTGACTATAGTAAAGCCCATAGCATAGGTGGGGGGATGGCTTGGAAAGATGATTCGCATCATATGACCTTGTTGGAACCCCTGGGTCATTACTCATTACCCATTACCAGCAAACCAAGGTAAGTAAATTACAACTTCCCAGACAACCCCTTTAAGTCACATCCTTGGTCCATGCTATTCACGGACAATATTCCATGCTGCTTATTTTCGGATGATGTTCTGTCCATGGTTGTTCCACTTGTTGTTATTTTCATGTTTTTGGGTCCGTGAAATACGGGTGATTAAGCTTCAGTGGTGGCCCCCGGGCGCATGATGTGACCATGAGAGGGTCAGACACCACGAGGTTAGTAGGAATGTTTTTGTATTTTGTCTCCTCCCCTTGGTCTTCACCTATTATACTATGGTCTGAAGAGACCCCAGAGTATAGTGGGGTGGCCATTTTTGTCAGTCTGACGTGAATCACCATTTGTTTGATTTCATTAGAAATCAACAATTTGGAATATTTGGGTCGACTTGGGTCGACTCTGGTTACTGACAAAGTGGTTCACTCATGTGTAATAGTGACCTTAAGGCTAAGGCCCCACGTTGCGGAAACTTTCTATATTCTCTATTAGGCCAGGATCACATCTGCATTCGGTAATCCGCTTGGGGAGTCGGCATGGGGACCCCCCGAACAGACTACCGAACGCATTGGCAAGCGGAGAGCAGTGAAAACACACAGACCCCATAGACTATAATGGGGTCCGTGTGCTTTCCACGCGGTGTCCACATGAGACATGTGGACAGGAAAGTAGATTGTGAAGTACTTTTCTGTCCACATGTTCCATGCAGACACCACACGGAAGGCACACGGAGCCCCTATAGTATACGGGGTCCGTGTGCCTCCATAAGCTCACCACTTGCCAAAACGTTCAGTAGTCCATTCAGGGGGGTCCCTGTGCGAACTCCCCGATCATATTACCAAACGCAGGCCTTAGTCAGAGGTAGTAGTCATGTGCTGCTTGGTGCTGAAAGGAGCCCAGGGGAGGCGACATGGTAGGTAGAGCACTGAATAATCAATTTTGCATGTAGTCCCAGGGACTGACTGCTTAGACAAATATTCATGAGTTTATCCACCTGTCCCATTGTTGACTGATGTTTTATTATTATACTGTGGGGTATCTTCAGACTCCAGATCATAATAAGTGCAGGCCTAGTGAAGGTATGGACCAGGGCCTGGCCTCATGGCACTTTGACACAAGCATCTTGACTTTGTCGAATCATGCCAACCTGACTTCACAATGAGTTCCGTAAAAACGAAGTCGGTAAGAAAGTCGTGCAAACACAGTTTTTCTCTAATTATTACCCATTCTGAATTTTTTTTACATCTTCCCAGCACATTGTATAGAAATTAAATAGTACCATTATTAACTACAATTTATCCCACAAAAAAATAAGCCTCATATAGTTCTGTAAATGGAAAATTAAAAACGTGATGGTTTTCAGAAGACTCAGAGTAAAAAATGAAAACCAAAAAAGGCTACAACGGGGAGGGGCTAAAAAGGGTTGACATGACACAAAGTACAATAATACAGAAAAAGTCGTATGTCAACTAATTACTAGGTAAAGTCAATCAAACGACGATGAGTTCACTGGCAACAAGCAACCCATATAATTAGTCTAGTGGTAAAGCAGGCCACACAGTAGAGGTTCATGCTTGATACCTCCTGACATTTACAGTTGGTCTGAGAAGGTTGTTGCTCAATCTGTGACCTGAGCTGACCTATGTTGGGCTTCCATAGAGAGAACATGTGTTTCTTGACATAAATGACTTTCCATCTTTTAGGTCACACAAGATGTGACTTTTGGTCAACTATAATCTATAGAGAATATCCAATTATATTTAGAACTTCAGGAACATTGTACAGGAGAAAGGTGGACAAGAGGAGGACATCTCCAGAGCTGGATGTATCAACAGATACATAAGAGCTATGCCTATAGGTGGACCATGTGTACTGTATATTATGAGGAACTGTGGAACTGACAGGAGGACAGTCATGGAGGGCTAAAGGTAGAGGTTGACTGGACAATGTTAAGGGGATATTGTCACTCCTTGGGGAGAGACCACCATATAGGTGTGTGGAGACTTATTAAGCCTTTAGCAATCCACTTTGCAAAGGACCATGGGAAGAATATGCAAATCTGTCTTCCATGATGTAATTAGGAAGTCAGCTGCTGCCTCAGTATTATTACCAGGTATAGTCTCTCAATCGAGGATGGCCGTTTCCATGTACTTGCATCTCATCAGATCGATGTAGAGAGGACTATAACCTGGTAGAGGTGAGAGGCTTAGACAGGGTTAAGGGGATATTGTAAGTCTCCACACACCTATATGGTGGTCTCTCCCCAAGGAGTGACAATATCCCCTTAACCCTGTCTAAGCTTCTCACCTCTACCAGGTTATAGTCCTCTCTACATCGAGCTGATGAGATGCAAGTACATCGAAACGGCCATCCTCGATTGAGAGACTATACCTGGTAATAATCCCAGCGTCATTGCAAAAAAAGGCCTCTTGGAAGGTCGAGAATGATGCAAAAGAGAGCAACCTTTATTGGGTTATTTCACTGGAATTCTGTCTTCCTAACTACATCAGGGAAGACAGATTTGCATATTCTTCCCATGGTCCTTTGCAAAGTGGAGTGCTAAAGGCTTAATAAGTCTCTACACACCTATATGGTGGTCTCTCCCCAAGGAGTGACAATATCCCCTTAACCCTGTCTAAGCCTCTCACCTCTACCAGGTTATAGTCCTCTCTACATCGAGCTGATGACATGCAACAACATCGAAACGGCCATCCTCGATTGAGAGACTATACCGGGTAATAATCCCAGCGTCATTGCAAAACAAAGGCCTCTTGGAAGGTCGAGCATGATGCAAAAGGGAGCAACCTTTATTGGGTTATTGTGAGTATAGTATAGTGAGCGCCCTCTATTGGTTTGCAATACTGAGGCAGCAGCTGACTTCCTAATTACATCATGGAAGACAGATTTGCATATTCTTCCCATGGACAATGTTAGTCAGCACCAACCCAAGAGTAGTGCTCTATCCGTAACCTGTTCATCTCTGCCTCCTGTACAATGGTACATACATGAGCAGGTCTTCACAGATACAGGTTATCTAAAAAGGTATTAGGACCTACAGGAAGGGCTCCCTTTACTGGGCAATAACACATAGGTGGCCACAGCTGCCCAGGGCACCTGGGGAGTCATAAACTGCAGAAGTGGTATAAACTGTTCCTATTGACCATCTGACATCCTTAAAAGCAGAAAAAGGACCTCATAAAGGGAAACCCCACAGGTTGCCCGCTGGATGTATAATATTAAGAAAACTCTTCGGTCTCTTCTGTCACTGTAACCATTTGCAGGCTCCAGACTATAACTGGAATCCACCCACACCAGTGCAGAACTTGTGCACTAGTCATATGATCCCGATGACACAGCAGGTCCTTCACACTTTATAGCCATAGAATCTGTATTGATGACGCAAGGCTAGTATCAAGGTTATCTTCGATAGTCCCAAAGATTTTGGATGGAGAGTCAGCATGTATGGCGAGATCTCACTTTACTCTGAGGAACAAGGAACACTCTATTCTAGAAATCAAGTGGAGTCTAATCTATAGACTCCTCCAAATGTAATTCAGATTCTGGTCAACCCATCTTGTATTGGTGGTGTAACACCAGAAAATCACCAGAATGTAAGCAAATGAGGAAATGTATAACGGGAAAAAGGAATAACCTGAAATCCGAAATGACAAATTGTTCTCGCTCATAATAGAGCAGTATGTGCATACAACGCATAGGTCAAAATGAATGTGGTTGAAGAAGTCTTTGTTTTGATCATTGTCATCAGCTTCTCGGAGCCAAGAACCTGTCATATAGTCTTACCTTACGACTTAACTGGTTGTCTCTTTGAGTGACACCGTGACAAGCTCCTCCATCCTCTATCATGCATACATCTAGACAGTGTTTACTTAAGAACTATCGTCCTTCTGTGCAAAATTTTTCACTAGACTATGGACTTTTATGTTGCATTTCTGAAACATTTCTAAAATCCTCCTAATTGAAGACATAGGATCAAAAGTTGACTTGAATGTCCTGACACCTGAAGCCTAAGTTCAGTGAGGAAAGAACATATGACTTATGGTGTTATTTCCTTGTTTTATGTGCACTTCTGCCAAAGGACATCACTTTCTATATCAGTGACATCAAAATCTTATATCCTAAAAGATCCAACTTTGGTGGTCACAGACAATATTTCATAGCCAATATCATCTCCTTCTTTAACTACTGCCACATCCTTCTCTGTGACCTCCCACCAGATGCTCTCGCTCTTCTCCGTTCCATCCGCAAATCTGCTTCTCAGTTAATCCAACTTGCTCTAGCCCAAAGAGTATTCTACACTATGTTTTATAGACAGGTTCCTAGGAGCCCTGACAGTATTCTACATTATGTTTTATAGATAGGTTCCTAGGAGCCCTGACAGTATTCTACACTATGTTTTATAGATAGGTTCCTAGGAGCCCTGACAGTATTCTACACTATGTTTTATAGATAGGTTCCTAGGAGCCCTGACAGTGTTGTACACTATGTTTTATAGATAGGTTCCTAGGAGCCCTGACAGTATTCTACACTATGTTTTATAGATAGGTTCCTAGGAGCCCTGACAGTGTTATACACTATGTTTTATAGATAGGTTCCTAGGAGCCCTGAGAGTATTCTACACTATGTTTTATAGATAGGTTCCTAGGAGCCCTGAGAGTATTCTACACTATGTTTTATAGATAGGTTCCTAGGAGCCCTGACAGTGTTCTACACTATGTTTTATAGATAGGTACCTAGGAGCCCTGACAGTGTTATACACTATGTTTTATAGATAGGTTCCTAGGAGCCCTGACAGTGTTCTACACTATGTTTTATAGATAGGTTCCTAGGAGCCCTGACAGTGTTCTACACTATGTTTTATAGATAGGTTCCTAGGAGCCCTGACAGTGTTGTACACTATGTTTTATAGATAGGTTCCTAGGAGCCCTGACCGTGTTCTATACTATGTTTTAAGCCAATATAAGGTGTGTTTCATACTGAACTTTTTGAACTTGAAATGAATCAGGGACCTGAAATTAATCAAATCCTGAATGTTTTGCCAGTCTCTAGTGGCCACCCTGTGATTCAGTAATAAATCCTTCATAGAGCCTGGAAACATGGCTCAAGTTAACCAGAACCCTACTCTGACAGTGATATCTACAGTGCATGTCTCTGTTGTGACTGATAACTGAGTCATGTTTCACAGCTCTATATAGAATAAAACATTAATGTATAGGTAGTCATCTATGAGGGACACTGGGAAGCTTTATTCCTTTTCTTTTTGTATACTTTTTCTTGTGTTGCTTCATCTTAGAGGGTTTTTCCCCACAAACACAACCAAATTTAAATTTCTAGAAAATTAAAAGCGAAACATTTTTGAAAATGTAACTAATTAGAAATTTTGCAGAGTTTTAAAGATTTCCTCTAATCACTGGTGACTGTCTTTATTGATGATCAATGGATATAATCACGAATGTAAGAACTTTCCACTGTCTGGGGCTTGTTAGTCATGATATCCATATTGATGCAGGGATATCTTCTCATACAAGTAGTGTCCACCTGATAACCAGCCATGATGTCCTTATTGTGGTCAGGTTATCTTTTCATACATGTAGTGTCTTCCTGATAACCAGCCATGATGCCCTTATTGTGTCTATGTTATCTTCTCATACATATAGTGTCCTCCTGATAACCATCCATGATGTCCTTATTGTGGTCAGGTTATCTTCTCATACATGTAGTGTCTTCCTGATAACCAGCCATGATGCCCTTATTGTGTCTACGTTATCTTCTCATACATGTAGTGTCCTCCTAATAACCAGCCATGATGTCCTTATTGTGGTCAGGTTATCTTCTCATACATGTAGTGTCCTCCTGATAACCAGCCATGATGTCCTTATTGTGGTCAGGTTATCTTCTCATACATGTAGTGTCTTCCTGATAACCAGCCATGATGTCCTTATTGTGGTCAGGTTATCTTCTCATACATGTAGTGTCCTCCTGATAACCAGCCATGATGTCCTTATTGTGGTCGGGTTATCTTCTGATACATGTAGTGTCCTCCTGATAACCAGCCATAATATATGTATTGTAGTCGGGTTATCTTCTCATACATTAAGTGTCCATCCTGATAACCAGTCATGATGTCCTTATTGTGGTCAGATTATCTTCTCACACAAGAACTGTCCTCCTGATAACCAACCATGATGTCCTTATTTTGTCTGGGTTACCTTCTCATACATGTAGTATCTTTGCATGATAACCCAACCCACAATAAGGAAACCATGGGTGGATTTCTGGCCAATCCCAGACCATAAAAAATTTCTTCATTCCTGTACACATCCACTGGCAACCTATGAAGACAATAGACTCTCACCTTTTGGACGGTTAGAGAAAAACTTTAAAATTCTGAAAATTTTGAATTGTATTTTCAAAAATATTTACTTTTAATTATCTACCAATTTTAATATAGTTCTGTTCTTAGGAAAAACCTGTTAAGATATTTGATCCATTGGATTTCCGTAAGGTGAAAGAATACCTTACAAAATTAGATGTGTAGACATTATATGGTATGGTTGGGACACATCTTTTTGGCCCCCATGGGACAGATATTATTAATTAGTTGAAGGACCTGTTACCAAAACGTGGAACGCATTGCAGTAAAACCTAGCCATTGGCCGATGAAGACAGAAAACAAAGAATTTATAAACTTTCTTTCATATTTCTACACTATATTTGACCTCTTAAATGTTTCTTATGATTTCCCAATCCCACTGATTTGTCATTGTCGACGACGGGATACGTATATATTAAGCACTTAAAGAATCCTCTAAAGTATTTAGCAATTCTCTTTTTCTCCATATTATAAATTCCTTTTCAGGTTGTCCCAGGCCTGGACCGCGGCTTCAAATAAACATTCTGCGGCGGATTCTTTTGATTAGGTTTACATTTCTTTAACGGTTGCCTCTAAACTTTTATGATGTCCCTTTTGGGCGCTTTTTAATACTCCCTGAGGATATGTAGAGCAAAACAGTTCTGTTCTACAAAGTAACTTCTAAGTAGATTCAACCCCATGCTGTAGACTTCAGCTGTGAACCAATCTCCAGAGATAAGAAATCCCATAAACATATCAAAAAAAATTTTTTTTCATATTTTGTTGTTATTTTGTGTTTTTTCCTTCGAGATAGATTTTAAATAATTAGTGGGAAATCCCAAACCAGAGGTATATTGGAAGACTAAGACGATGGTAATTTAGTAAAGTAGAACTAAAAATGATATAAGAAACACAAATTTAAAAATTCAAAAAGGTTTAAAAATTGGTTTTAGAATTTGGAAAAAAATTTAACTAAAAATAGGACGTGTGGAATAAATATGGTGACGATTACGCTAACGCCATGTGCAAACTCCAGCAAAACTGATTTAAAAAATTCCTCTAGTGATAAATTTCTCCAGTAAAGTAGTAAAGGGGCTTTCCACGCTTAAAGATTGATGCCCATTGGTTAGGATAGGTCATCAACTAAAGATGGGGTCCAACCTCCATGATCATCTGGTTGAAGAGATTGCAACATTCAGGATCTCATCACTGAACACACCTCCTTACATTCTATGGATAAGTTCACACGGGGATTTTTGGACTGAATTTTGACGGCATCCTCAGGATCTGGTCTAAAAAATGGCTAGCCGCGACTGGATGCCGGTAGGACTGAGCCGATCTTGAGATTTCAGGATCGAATTTAAAATCCGATTTCCGATCATTTTCCAGCCGATCCCAATCGCGATCGTGAAATTTGCTCGATCGCCGTTCGGAATCCGATCTTTTCCGATTCCGATTGCTCAACCCTAGATGCTGTTGCGCTGAACCGTCATCCAGTCACAGCATTCTGCTCTGGATTAGGCCCAAATCAATGGGAGTGTTTGGGTTAAGGATGCTGCGGCGGATTCCACTGCGGAATCTGTGACAAGAAAGGGTAGCTCGCTTCTTTTTTTCCACGAGCGGCAAAAAAACACTAGTGAAAAAAAGAAGTGAACGGCTCCCATTGAAGTCAATGGGAGGTGTTTTTTGGAGCCAGATTCTGATGTGGATTCCGCATCAACATCCGGCCCAAAAAACCCTGACTGAACTTACCCGTATAGCAGTTACTCTTGGTATTGTGGATCATCCCCATTCACTTGAATGGGACTAAGCTAAGACTAATCTTCAAACAGCTGGTCAGCAGGAGTCCTGGGTGTCAAACTCACACTAATATTCTATTGATAGATCATCAATAATAAAAGTCCAGAAAACCTCGGAAAAATCTCTTACACTATGTTATGCCTATTTCAGGGCCTGAGGGGAGGGGCAGGACTGAAAAATTCAGGTAACACCAAAGACATTAGTCATGGTCCACCTTCTCAGGGCCCTGTAATACGTATAACACAGTATAACAGATTTCCTGGAATGTTCCTTTAATATTTTCTGAAACCTACAGGATCCTTAGCTCTAAGGATAGTAGCTATAGATCCATCTTCAAAAATGTATTTAAAAAATTGAAATTTTTTTGAGTGTCTTTAATATTTAAATTCGTTATTAAGTGATTATTGTACAGTATAGTGAAGAGATCCAATCATTAGAATCCCTTTTTTTCTAACTACCACGTAGGAATAGCCTTTAGAAAGGCTATTCTTCTCCTACCTTTAGATGTCTTCTCTACGCCGCCGTTCGGTAGATATTCTGTTTTCCGTCTTTATGCAAATGAGTTATGTCGCAGCACTGGGGGCGGCCCTAGTGCTCAAACAGCACTGGGGTGTCCCCAGTGTTGCGAGAGAACTCTCTAGTGCCACCTCCATCTTCTTCAGGAGTTGGCCTCTACGTCTCGTCTTCCAGCCTGGCTTTCAATCTTCTATGCATGCGCAATCGGCTCTAGCAGCAGGCAGAGCCGACTGCACCTGCGCACGGCCACCAAGCTCGGGTAAGTGGCCACAAAAAAATGGCCGTGCGCAGGTGCAGTGGGGAAGAGTCGGTTGCGCATGCATAGAAGATTGAAAGCCAGGCCAGAAGACGATGTGTAGAGGCCGGTTCCGGAAGAAGATGTAGGCGGCGCTGGAGAGTTCTCTCGCAGCACTGGGACACCCCAGTGCTGTTTGAGTGCTGGGGCCCGCCTCCAGTACTGCGAGAGACAGAATATCTACCGAAGAAGACATCTAAAGGTAGGAGAAGAGTAGCCCTTCTTAATCAGAAAAAAAGGGATTCTAATGATAGGATCCCTTTAAATAATTATTCACAAATGTCAAAATGATGTAAATAATTTAGCTGATGATAATATATTCAGCTAAAATTTTAATGAATTTATTTCAATATTTTTTTAAATCTTTAAAAAACAAAAATATTTCAAAAATAGAAATTCAAAAATAATATTTTTTTTTCAATTAATCTCTAAAGACCGAGCTAATCAAAAAGACAAGGGTGATATTGGATTTTACACGACTTACAATAGTTTAGTTAGAAATGTAAAAAAAAGTTCAAAAATGAGTCCAAAAATTTGCTGAAAAGCTATAAAAGTTAGCTATAAGGAACGGAGAGATACAAGTTGACTTTAATGGTATTATATTTCAAAAGGCTCGATCTCCTTCAGTCCATGAAAGCATAAATCATTAGCTCATCTATTGTAATAGTCCGCAATGTCTTGAAGGCTTCTGGCAGGGTCCTGGTAGGTATTATGGTCTTTTTGAGCATTAAGGTGACTTAGCAGCCACATCACAGGCGTTAAATTTACATTGAAAGATCTGGCATATGTCAAGCTCCAGCCCTAGCGAGCCAAGATCATTGAGGAGGAATTTGTGTAACCACAAACTACTGTGAAATGCAGGTTTAATCCCCATTTTCGGAGTAATTGAGCATACAGCATCCTCCAGATCACAGGAGACTCGCTCTTAAATGAAGGATTTGTTTCCTGTGTAATTCTGATTTCATTAAACGCGCCTTGTTTTCACACTTGTGAAATGAAGTCGTTCTTATTTATGGCAATAGGCCGGAGAGCGGGATTAGACTGATACAATGTTTACGAAATAGGGACTGTTCTGGAATCGGCTAATTTCATTATTATTCATTGTTGGGGTGGGCATAAAGACGTTGGCCAATAATATTCTTAAATGAAATTATTAAGTCAAAAATATTCAATATAAGTTTCAAATTAGCGCCAAGTGTAATTTTTTTTTTTTTTTTTCCCCCTAAGGACCTGGATATTTTTCCTTGAATAAGGTTTTTATGGTCTATTTTTTTAGACCTTCCTTTCGATTTGAAGGATAAAGAAAAATAAATAATTAATTAATTAAAAATAAATTAACGGTCATGAGAAATATCCAGTTATCATTTGCTTAGGCCTCGTTCACATCTGCGTCAGTAATCCGTTCGAGGATTCCGCATGGGGAGCATACCGAACGGACTACCGAATGCATTGGCAAGTGGTGTACAGTGAAAGCACACGGACCTCATAGATTATAATGGGGTCCGTGTGCGTTCCTGTCCGCATGTTCCATGCGGAGACTGTATGGAAAGCACACGGACCCCATCAAAGTGTACACCGCTTGCCAATGCGCTCGGTAGCCCGTTTTGTAAGGTCCTCATGCAGACTCCCCAAACGGACTACCGACGCAGATGTGAATGAGGCCTAAGATGTATATGTATATGTATGTGTATTGCATATTACTCGACACCCAATTTATTACAAATATATATATATATATATATATATATATATATATTTTACACTAGGTTCACACATGCATTTAAGTTTACGTCAGTGTTTCTGCTTGGGGACCCCTTGAATGGAAACCTAATCCACTTAAAAAAGTAGTTTCCCTGGGAAAACCACGGACCCCATAGATTATAATGGAGTCCATTTGGTTTCTGTCTGGAAAGGGTGGAAAAATGCGGAGAGAAAAGTCTTGCTTGGGGGACTCTTCTCTCCGTATTTTTAAAGCAGAATGGGCAGAGACCGAGTGCAAGCGTTAACCCAGCCTTAGTCTAAAGTCAAAATGGAAGCTCGAGCCTTAAAGGGATCCTATCTTTCAAGCACATTTAAGAAAGCCTATTCTTCTCTTACCTTTCATTGTCTTCTCCACGCCGCCATTCCGTAGGAATCCCAGTTTTTGTCGGTATGCAAATGAGTTATCTCGCAGCACTGGGGATGAGCCCCAGGACTCAAACACCCCAATGCTGCGAGAGAACTCTCTCCAGCGCCACCTCAATCTTCGTCAGCAATGGCCTCTTCATCCTCTTCTTCCGGCGGAGGTTTCAGACTTCTAGGCCTCGGGCAGAGCAGACTGTGCATGCCCACAGGCCATGAGAAAAATGGCCGCTTACACAGTAAGTAAGCGGCCATTTTCTTGCAGCCTGTGGGCATGCGCAGTCGGCTATGCCCAAGGCCCGAGGCCTAGATGTTTCACCCCCTGCACCGGAAGAAGACGTATGAAGAGGTCATTCCTGAAGAAGATTGAGGCGCACTGGAGAGTTTTCTCACAGCATTGGGGACATCCCCAGTGCTGATTGAGCGCTGGGGCCCGCCCCCAATGCTGCAAGAGAACTCATTTGCATACCGGTGAAAACCAGTATTACTACGCAACGGCGGCACTGAGAAGACATCTAAAGATAGAGACGAATAGCCATTCTTAAGGCTATTCCAACGTGCTAGGGACAAAAAATTCCATCTGAATGATAGGATCCCTTTAATAGGGGAAGAGATGGCACCACAATGTACCTTGGGAAGATGGCAAGCTGGCAGAGGTGGTGTGATGCACTGGTTAACGGTCTGATGGAAAACCAAAGGTCTTGACATTGATATGGATGGTACTATGGCACGTACCAGCTTCCCAAACATTGCACAGATAAAGCACAGCCCTTCTAGGCAGCAGTAGATCCTAATGGCAGTGGGCTTTTTCAGCAGTATAATGTGCCCCACCACACTAGAACCATGGGTCACGAATGCCGAACCAGTCAAACAGTAGATACGTCCACCCTGGACTGGCCTTAGGATCAATAACAATTGTTACGTTTTTGGCCATCTTTACTTTGAAGATGATTCCCATCAATAGGACAGATTCCTCAGAAGTCAAAACTGATACATTCTACAAGTAAGGCCTGGTACACATATGCATTCAGGTTTCCGTTCTGGGAGTCCACTTGGTTGAATGCCCATGATCACAGGCAATGCTGTCAGGTCCCTGATTATAAAACAACACAAATGCAAAGCTACAGAGTGGCCGCCATAGTTTGTCACATGCACCATGGGTGCACATAGGCTTTAAGACCTTTTTTGCATGTGAGCCAGGTCAGGTATGGCACAGGGCATGGCCAGATACAAATTGTTTTTGTCTACTATTAGACAAAGGCCCCACGGGACGATAAGCAGCGCCAAAGCCGGTTTTCGAAATTGCAGCGTGTCCGTGTCCGATTCGCATGAATCCCATCCACTTTGCAGTTACTGTAAAATGTTGGAATGTTTCCTGGGCAAATCGCAGGGTTTCCGGCCCGTGGGGCCCCGGTCTTGGAGTTGTCAAGATCAGCACAACATTTTTTTGTTTTCTGTTTTTTCATGACAGACATCACATAAATTGGCAAATTTTTTATATTATGTCTACTAGAGATGAGCGAACAGTAAAATGTTCGAGATTCGATATTCGTTTCGAGTAGCCCCTCAATATTTGACTACTCAAATCGAATATCGAACCCTATTATAGTCTATTGGGGGGAAAATGCTCGTTTCAGGGGTAGGCAACGTTCGATCAAATTATACTTACCAAGTCCACGAGTGAGGGTCAGGCTGGATCCTCCAAGAAGTCTTCTCCGTGCAGCGTCCCCGCGGCATCTTCCGGCTCTGAATTCACTCGGGCCTGGGCAGAGCCGACTGCGCATGTTCGCACTACAAGCGGACATGCGCAGTCGGCTCTGCCCAGGCCTGATGCCTGGCAGAGTGAATTCAGAGCCGGAAGATGCCGCGGGGAAGCTGCACGGAGAAGACTTCTAAAGGTAGGAGAAGAACCAGCGTTGATTGGCCAATGTATAGCATTCGGCCAATCAAAGCTGGTTCTGCATCGAACTTTTCCATTCGAATAGCGAGTGGTACTCGATCGAGTACGAGTATTTCGAGTACCGTAGTATTCGATCGAATACCTACTCGATCGAGTACTACTCGCTCATCTCTAATGTCTACATTTTTTTTGTCTTTGGGACTGGAAACCTTGTCCCGAAGGGGTTTTTGTTTCTTAAATTTCCCATTTATAAAATTGGACCCAATCTATAGATAAGTAGAAAGCTCCTTTTTCAGCAAATATCAACTCAAAAACATTCATTAATAAATTTGAGCTCCATAAGATGGAGCCGGACTGCGAGAACAACCCATCTGTCTATATGTGTTAGTAAGCCGTGTACGACACGTCTCAGTGACTCATGATAGACGTATATAGGATCTGACACCATCATAGAGGTTACTTGCAGCCTTCAGCCCACAGCTACCCAAACAAGACTGCTCAGCCCTAAATCTGTTTGCCAAGCGCCTGTTGTTCAGTAAAATGATCGGACTCTCCGACCCAGGAAAATATCCAGAAGAACAATTACGTGACACAAAAATGTTAGAGAAAATCCGAAGCCAACACTTAATGGTCTATGTCATCTTTCCATGATCGTAACATCTCTGACATCTCCATTATTCTGTCATATGTACAAACTGGGGAATATTAATATCGGCGGTAATTTTTTTCTTTGCTTTGATTTTTATGTATTTTTTTTTATTAATTTCTAAGATTCTGGAATTATTTATGATTACAGTTCATATTATTTTCTCGGCCCACTCGGCCCAATCTAGTGGGCCCAATTTAGTGTGCAATTTAGTGTGAACCCAGCGTCAGCCCTGGCGTACCTGGCCGAGGATCCCTCCCGATTAGGCCCATTCTTCGGGCCTAATCCGTTGCAGAATGTACTGCACCAGCATCCCGTATTGGCTAGCCACGCGGAAGTGTTCACACGCGGAGTACAAATTCCTCAGTGTGAACATACACTCAGTCTTAGAACTCATATCCAAGGCAGAGACAGATTGTTAGCATCACACACAGACCGAGCTACTTCTAACATAGAACTCTATGGAGAGGATAATGGGGTGGAGGAAACCGCTAGAGAGAGGCAGAAACCTAGACAATGAAAGGAGAGGGAAGACAGTAGCCTAAGTGAGGAAAGAAGCATTTTTTTTTGTTGGGGGCTACTTGGACACTATCACAGTAATAGCACCCCCTCATTAATATTAATACCTGTGTTTGTTGGATGGAGACTATTACCTGTGAGGGGCCCTATTACTATAACAGTGGCCTAGTAGTGCCCCCCATTGGTAATACTCTTCCCCTGAGGTTATTTTACTAGGCCACTATTACAGTCATAGTGCCCCTCACAGGTAATAGTCCCCCCCCAACACACACAAGTAATGTTATTCACTTTGGGGGGGCACTATTACTTTCCATGGGTAATGACCCCCCACCCATATACTGTTACTATAAATACATTATACTTACCTGGCTACTAATGCAGCTCCCAGGACCAGTTCTTGCCCTCTTGATGTGTGCCCCGTTATTCTGCTCCCCAGTCTGAGCAGCACCATAGTGAAGGACCCGGGAGCAGAATAGAAGATGCACACATCTCGTGTGCAAAAACAGGTCCCAGGAGCTGCATTAGTAACCTGGTAAGTAGAAATGGATCCAGTGGACACTTATCATGTGTTAGCTGATGCTCGTATGCTGTGGGCACTGCCACCTATTACACGTAGCATAGGAGCATCAACCATCTACAGATGTCTCCAATGACCAGGGTGGCTGGTACTAAGTGATCCATAGCCCGGTATTGGTCCATGGCCCATTCTTTGGGAAGCCCTACTAGTACCAGTGATGGCAACTTTATATATCTGAAAACTCACGATGTGCACAGCTTGATAACTTCATACCATATTTGCTTCCAGGAAAATTATTTGCTTATTGTATATAACCAAATTCTCAGTAACACTTGCTCTGCATATATCCTGCCAAGTTCTAATTGAGACCAAAGATGGCACCAACACCTTCCAGAATATACAACAACAGAGACTATTGCATCCACTGTACAAGTTTGTACTGTATAAACTGATAGGGGCACGTCTGTTGACAATGTTGATTAATCCTAAAAGCAGTCAGCAGAATTGTGAGTACAGCTCTGGAGTGCAGAACATCCTCTATCTTATACTAAATTCTTAAAAATAAAGGCAGGGATATTAACAGAGATGGGCGAACCTCTGAAGATTCGTTTCTGGTTTGGCCAGTTCGGCCCAAAGATTCATTTTGGGTCAAGCTTGTTTGGATAGAAATGGAAGTGACGTTATTATAGTTTGGGGTCTCTTTAGAGGAGGCCCAAGGGAAGTGTAAAAAAAATAGCAAACAGTTATACCCCCCTTCTCTCAACTCTACTGGGCCTCCTTGTCGAGTTTGGTGCTCTTCGCTGGGTCACGACACTTGCCAAGGCCCAAATTTTTGTGGTTCACCTTGAATGAATCCACCAAAGTTGATCGTTCTCATTAGTTATGTGGAGGGTGTTGATGTTATCATATTACAGCGTCTTCACATATGATGTAGCATCCAAGCGTGATGATTAGAGATGAGCGAGTAGTACTCGATCCAGTAGGTATTCGATCGAGTACTATGGTATTCGAAATACTCGTACTCGATCGAGTACCACTCGCTGTTCGAATGTAAAAGTTCGATGCAGAACCAGCATTGATTGGCCGAATGCTATACAGTCGGCCAATCAACGCTGATTCTTCTCCTACCTTTAGACGTCTTCTCCGTGCAGGTTCCCCGCGGCATCTTCCGGCTATGAATTCACTCTGCCAGGAAACGGGCCTGGGCAGAGCCGACTGCGCATGTCCGCTTGTAGTGCGGGCATGCGCAGTCGGCTCTGCCCAGGCCTGATGCCTGGCAGAGTGAATGAAGAGCTGGAAGACGCCGCGGGGACGCTGCAAGGAGAAGACTGTTCGGAGGATCCGGCCTGACCCTCACTCGTGGACTTGGTAAGTATAATTTGATCGAACGTTGCCTACCCCTGAAACGAGCATTTTCCCCCCATAGACTATAATAGGGTTCGATATTCGATTCGAGTAGTCGAATATTGAGGGGCTACTCAAAACGAATATCGAACCTCGAACATTTTACTGTTCGCTCATCTCTAGTGATGATGTTAATCCCCCAATTTGATAGCTGAGGCCCAATCATAGGTCTCAGTGGTGGCTTTGGAGCCAGAAGACAACGTGGGCAGCTTGGAGAAATAGACCAGAACACTGAAGGATGCCATGGCAAAAACCCTCCCTGGTCTCTGGTTATTATACTATAGGGCTCGAAGAGACCTCAAAGTTTAACAACCAACTTTCCAGTTCACTTCTGGTTTGGACTGATCAAGTTTGGTTCAAAATGGATTTTTCTGATGAACATGACCAAAATTTGTAAAATGAATTCTACAATGTTTGACCATCACTAATGTGGACGTGGCCAGGGTTGTAACTTGAGTGGGTGAAGTGCACTGGGGCCCAGGAGCCTTAGGGTACCCATAAGCATTGGCATCAGTATGGAGATTGCAACTTCCATCTGGCCCATAAACCAAGGAGACCCACAGATTACCCTAACCCCACTAAGGTCCATTAAACTCCATTGCACCCATAACCATCACTATTAAGAACTCGCTGTAGAGATAAGGTAGGGGGCCCCGGACAAAAGATTGCACCGAGGCCCACAAGACTTCAGTGATGCCATTGGACATGGCCATCACTGGAGGATTTGTTGGATCTGTGTTGTGATACCTCTATATGTATTACATTGAAGTCATACGACACAGGAGGAAGACGTTCTCCTTCCACTCCATGGAGAATTAGCACGTTATTATAAATTGAGAAGACGTCTGCTTAGCCTATTGCATGTCAACTATCTGTAAAGATGACAGAGTTCCCACGAGAAACTGTAATTAACACATTGTGTAAACCAGATGCTTGATGCCGAGACGTCTGTGAAATGCAAACCGCAACCTGACTAGTAACTTATCCGAAGGTATGTTCTGCAAGATTCACAAAAATATGTCTACGTCCTCAGAAAGCAAAGAAGAAGCTGCAATTGATGAAGCAAACTTGCCACATGAATGTGAATGAATGGTCTGCCGAGTGTTCAACACTTCTCTTCTCCTTCTTCTTTTCAAAAGGAATTTTTCACCCCGGGCCAGAAGCCTTTGTGTCAGGAAGACTGTCTCTTCTCTATACTCAAAGGCTGTCAAAGATGACTGAGATTTGAAACTCTTTCTGATGTTGATGGGGTCAAAAGAGGCAGAGCTGCAAACTACTGCTCACTGCATGGAAAGCTATCTGGGACCAAAGCTAAGGATGTAGCAGAGTTGAGCCTTGTTTTTTAACCCTATCGGACTATTTTTGTGAGTCTGGATAAAATGAATAGGTCTTGTGGTCAACAGATGAGTTTTTGGATGTTTTTGGATAAATTTAATAATGTGATCAAATTATGGACGGATTATTTTTTTCATATGTTTTCACATTCATCTATTTTTGGGCTAGTTGACACGGGGCAAGAGGGGGTGGATTATGGCGCTGAATCCACGTCGTATTCCGCCCCCGCACAATGGTGGTCTATGTAGACCGCCAGGCTTCTTTTTTCCATGGACGGCAACAAAAAAGAATTGACATGCCCTCTCTTCAGGCTGATTCAGCCGCGGTGTCCGCCTCGCGACACCTCCCTCTGGAGTAGGCCCATTCATTTGAGCCTACTCCGGAGCGTAGAGCACTGCACCGGCATCCCATCATGGCATTCCATCCCATCATTTGAGCCTACTCCGGAGCGGAGAGCCGCGACGGGATGCCGTGCACTGCACCGGCATCCCATCACGGCAGCCGTGACGGAATATGTACAGCGGATTCTATGTGTGAGCTTACCCTTAGGACCCCACTCCTGCCCAAATCTCCAAAAACACTTCATTAGCCAGCTAACTTTTTGGGTCCAGGAACCCACTGAAGTTAATGGGAAGCTTTTTTCTTCAGCCCTGAAATTCCAGACCAAATTCCTCACCATTTTCCGCCATGTGAATGGACCTTTGACTTGACTATGTCAGGTGACTGGTGCACTTCTATAAGCTCCTCCCCATAGACTCATTCAGATATTTGTTCACCTCTCAGACTCTTTCGCAGAATTAAAATGATTGAAGTTTTCTCTAAAAGCGGTGAAACCTAATGAAACCGATATAAATATGGTATCGTCGTAATCGCAACGAACTGGCGGACAAAGCAGCCACGTCATTATTATTGCAGAGTGGACGCCATAAAAACAAAATGTAAAAAATGATTATAGAATTGTGGGTTATGTCACGTGGAGCCCCAAAAAAATGTAAATAAAAGCTAATCAAATCATTATAGGTAGCCCAAATGGTGCAGAATTAAAGTACAACTTGGCATGCAAAGAATAAGCCCTCACATAGCCAACCTTTCGGAAGGTGGGAAGGAAAATCTAAAAAAAGTTGCCGAGTAATAATGTCCAAGCTACCCTGCGTCCTTAAAGGGTTAAACAAGTAAATTCATGTAAATAGGAAAATGCAAACAAATTCTATTCTATTTCTATTATTAGAAAATAAACCCACATTGGAATAGTCTTAAGGCCGAGGCCCCACATTGCAGAAACGCAGCTTCTTTTGTTGCAGATTTTGCTGCGTTTTTTTGAGCCAAAACCAAGAATGGCTACAGAAGGAATGGAAAATATAAAGGACGTTCTTATACTTCTCACTTCTGCTCAATCCTCTCCTGGCTTTGGCTAAAAAAAACCGCAACAAAATCTGCAACAAAAGAAGCTGTGTTTTCGCAACGTGGGGCCTCAGGCTAAGAAAGGCTATTCTTCCCCTACCTTTAGACGTGTTCTCCGCGCCGCCGTTCCGTAGGTATCCCGGTTTTCGTACATATGCTAATTAGTTTTTTTCTTTGCTTCTTACTTCTTCACACAAACGTAGCTGTTCATTGAAGTAAATGAAGATTCCCCTCCTCCCGGGCACAAAATTTATCTAGTCAGGCTGCATGAGTTTCTCAAAGGGTCGACCTGTCTATGCAGCTACATGATGCTGACACAACGTCTTTAACATAAAGTGTATGGGTAAAAAATATGCAAATCTATTCTCCAGGATGTAATTAGGAGAACAGTGCCTCTGTATGCCGCCCTCTAGAGGGCAGCATCCTTAACATCATGCATGACTCAGTTAATAAGCCTACTAACATGATGCAGATTTAATTGCCAAATTAGTATTTCTATTCCAAAAGGAACAGATTCCCAGCTATGGACAGCGCTGTTTTGGTCTTTTGGACCTCCTCAGCATAGCACAGGGATACTGATTTGGCAGAGTGAGAGACTATAAAGTGTATGGTGAGGACTCCCGTGGACCCTACTCATTTAAAAAGGTTCCAAACGTTTGAAAGTAAAATTCCAGCAAAGCCATAGCTCCTTGAATAAAACTTAACTTTTATTGATTGAAGACAAAGTTCATAAAATCATGGTAGTCAGTGCGATAGGAACATATTAGTTACATGCAGACGATGGAGAAACAGCTGACGCGTTTCGAACACTGATCGTGTTCTTAGTCAGCTATGACTAAGAACATGATCAGTGTTCGAAACGCGTCAGCTGTTTCAGCGTCCACTGATGCTGTTTCAGCGTCCACTCCTGGTGAGTCAAAACAACAAATTCCTATCCTGCAAGGAGAAACAAGGCAGTTGGACTGGGAATGGGTTTGACAGGTTCCAAAGGGCAGAGCCAAGGGGAACTAGCTGGATCCCTACTCAGCTCCTAGATTTGTCTGGAACCTGGCCCTAACCTCCTGTCTCAACAAATTTTAAGCAAAGTGTGAGCACCGGGCGGGCGTCGGCTCACACTATTTAAAGGCTAGTCCCCGCCCCACAGGGCGGTGGCATGACGTCACCGTTCATGCTCAGTGTGGCCAAACTGGGACTTAGCCTCAGAGCGGACCCAAAATGTCTGAGCATGCTCAGTGGGCCAAAAGCTGGACTTAGACTCCAGACATCCTCCTGCACAATGCCGAGGGCGAGGTTCGGATTGGCCCGCAGGTGGCGCTGTGCGCCGTGATGGGAACCTGTGAGACCCGATCCTAACATTCACACAGAGTTTTTTTACAGTAAATTTTGACACAGAATCCGCCTCAAAATCCGTCTGCCAAAACGTCTCCCATTGACTTCAATGGGAGCCGCTCCCTTCTTTTTTCCATGAGCTAGTAGCGGAAAAATGAAGTGAGATGACCTATCTTGCTGTGGATTCCACAACTGACTCAGCCACAGCATCCGTAGCGCAAGGCTCTCTCCAAATTCTGCCCATTCATTCTGGCCTAATCCGGAGCGGAATGCTGCAACAGGATGCCGGTTCACTGCATCAGCATTCTGTCGAGGCTAGCCTTGCGGTATGTTCACACGAGAAATCTATTTTCCACTTATTTTTTTCACCTCCCCAACCAATTAAAAATAAATTTTAGCCTGGACAACCGCTTTAAAACCAGTTGCAGCTGTGGCCTCAGAAACCCCTGTAGATATGCCACTGTTTGACAATATTGTACCAAAAAAACTACATCTTATCTAACAAGAAATAAGACCTCATACTGCAATATAGGGATATGGGTAAAAAAAAACCAAAAAAAAACAAACCCTACCCATCCATCTCACCAATTCCCTACCACTTCTGTTCCAACACTAACCTAGTTCCTGTTGATCTCTCCTTCCTGGTCCAATAAAGGCCCTTTCATGGTGGACAACACTCACTTACTTCAATGGGAATGCTGGAGAAAATTTTTGGAATTCTTTTTAACAAAAAACAAACCAAAATTGTATACAACAAAACCCATTACATATGCAGATTTAGGGTAAGTTCACACTGAATTTTTTGGTCAGGGTTTTGAGGCCGTATTCGCCTCAAAACCCTGACCAAAAAGACGGCTCCCACTGAAATCAATGGGAGTTTCTTCTGGCTCCCGGAAAAAAGAAGCGACATGCTCATTTTTCAGGCCGAGTTGCCTCACGATTTGGCTTGAAGACACACCCTCCTCCGGACTAGGCCCATTCATTGCACTGGCTACACGGTTTTTGGATCGGAACTTGAGGCGGCCTCCGCCTCAGGTTCCGATCCAAAAAACCCGTCTGAGCTTAACCTTAACGGTGCATAGTATACTAGGAAAATGAAAGACGTGGAGGCATAAGGGGGACCCATATAAATTTGGATTGACTCCAATGCCAAGTTACGCCATCGGTTCTGCTCCATCTTTAAGATATAACTTATTTTTCATTAAAATATGGGGTCAGAAGTGAAGAAAGGTAATAGTCACATAGAGCATAGTAATGTTATAGAAGCCTCAGACGGAGACAACACATGATTGGCGGCGGTATAGCACATAGCAGGCTTTGGGCGGTAGAGTTATTAATAGTACTCTGCTTAATCAATGCATTAAATCCTCCAATGTGTATTTCAAGCGGTGGATTGGTAATGTTACCATGACTGCGGATGCCGGAGCTAGACAAATCTTCTCTTGGCTTTAATATGAGATAGTGAGGCATAGTATTCTTGTCTGATGTGCAATACAGGGAGAATCATAGCTTGGGGCGCCATGCAAAATTCAAGTGGAGAACATGAAATAGGAATCTCTCTGTGCAAGATATTCCATGACTTTAATGAATTAATAGAATTAAAATTGTGGACCTAAGTGTCTTCCTCTCCTGGTTTAACCAAGTCGCATCAAGGTCTCCATTTTCTATGCTTCATTTTATTCATTTATTTATTTTACTTTGAAGAACTCGTCTTATTTTTTTCCTCTTTGGATAGAGGTTTTTTTTTTTTTTTTAATACCATTTATTGGAAAAAAAAAAAAGAAATTCTGCCAAATTGGGTCTTAGAGAGAATATTTATGAGTTGGAGGATTTTATGAGGGTTTCCCGGTTTTATGGGAATAAAAGGTTAGAATTAGAGATGAGCGAACAGTAAAATGTTCGAGGTTCGATATTCGTTTCGAGTAGCCCCTCAATATTCGACTACTCGAATCGAATATTGAATCCTATTATAGTCTATGGAGGGAAAATGCTCGTTTCAGGGGTAGGCAACGTTCGATCAAATTGAGCTTACCAAGTGCATGAGTGAGGGTCGGGCTGGATCCTCCGAGAAGTCTTCTCCATGCAGCGTTCCCGCGGCGTCTTCCAGCTCTGAATTCACTCTGCCGGGCATCGGGCCTGGGCAGAGCCGACTGTGCATGCCCGCACTACAAGAAAATGGCCGCTTACAGTCAAAGCGGCCATTTTCTTGTAGCACGGGCATGCGCAGTCGGCTCTGCCTAGGCCCGATGCCTGGCAAAGTGAATTCAGAGCCGGAAGACGCCGTGGGGACGCTGCACAGAGAAGACTTCTAAAGGTAGGAGAAGAATCAGCGTTGATTGGCCGACTGTATAGCATTCGGCCAATCAACGCTGGTTCTGCATCGAATCTTTCCATTCGAATAGCGAGTGGTACTCGATCGAGTACGAGTATTTCGAATACCTTAGTATTCGATCGAATAGTTAGAATGAAAAGTTCTACAATTTCTCTGTATTTTAGGGATCGGTAAAAAGAAATATTCTTGACTACAATCTTGGAAGATGTGGTGGACGATGGGGCATATTTACTAATATCACTTGGTACTAGTCCGGTGCAGAATATAAGGGTAGCGTAAGTGGTAGAGACCAACATGGTAGACACTGATTGGTGACATGGATGTTCATGAGTTAAAGGAGTTGTCCAGAAATTTAAGACTTCTGCAATGAAGCCGGGGAAGGTAAAATAATAATAATAATAATAATAATAATAATAATAATAATAAAACATACTCACCTGTTCCGTTGCTCCAGTGTGTCCCACCACTGTCTAGTACTGCGGACCCTGGGGCTTGTTCTGGTTTAGGTCCATGACCATTGAGGTCAATCACTGTCCTCAACCGCCTAAGGACAGGATATGGGACATCACTCACATACATCACCTTAGGCTGCTGATTCTGCTGGTTGTCCTCAGTGGTCAAGTGCGACGAGGACATCCACTGGCAGAAGCCCCAGGGTACCACAGATCCGGAGATCTGTGGGAGACTCTGGAGCACTGTAGACAAGTGAGTTTTTTTTTTTTTTACCTTTCCTGGCCTCCTTGCAGAAACCTGACAACCCCTTTAAGATTGGTTATGCTAATGTTTTTGTGCCCCCACTTAAGCAAAATTTTGAGATGTCAGAAAAAGTTATAGGGAATGAATCATAAATATGGTGCCATTATTTTTGACACAGTTTTACCCAAAAATATATTGTAGAAAGTTGTCGAACTATTAATTAGACTGAGTAATTGACCTAAAACTGAAAAATTCCCTGAATCCAAAAAAGGATTCAATTGAGTTTCTATTTAGTTTGACCACCATACTTACACCATACATGATGTGATCCTTTCTAGAGATGAGCAAGTAGTATTTGATCGAGTAGGTATTCAATCGAATACTATGGTGTTTGAAATACTCGTACTCAATTGAGTACCACTCGCTATTCGAATGGAAAAATTTGATGCAGAACCAGCGTTGATTGGCCGAATGCTATACAGTCGGCCAATCAACGCTGGTTCTTCTCCTACCTTTAGAAGTCTTCTCCGTGCAGCGTCCCCACGGCGTCTTCCAGCTCGGAATTCATTCTGCCAGGCATTGGGCCTGGGCAGAGCCGACTGCGCATGCCCACACTACAAGAAAATGGCCGCTTTGACTATAAGCGGCCATTTTCTCGTAGTGCGGGCATGCGCAGTTGGCTCTGCACAGGCCCGATGCCTGGCAGACTGAATTCAGAGCTGGAAGACACCTCGGGGATGCTGCATGGAGAAGACTGCTCGGAGAATCCAGCCCGACCCTCACTCGTGGACTTGGTAAGTTCAATTTGATCGAACGTTGCCTACCCCTGAAATGAGCATTTTTCCCCCGTAGAGTATAATAGGATTCGATATTCGATTCGAGTAGTCGAATATTGAGGGGCTACGCGAAACGAATATCGAATATTTAACTGCTCATCTCTAATCCTTACTTGTTCTTTACATTACCAAAATTGTGACAACAGTCCTCAAGTTTTACAAACAGAAATTGAAGTTATTGTATTCATGCCTCAAAACATATATAAATGAGTTCCCTCCCAAGAGATACTACTAGGCATCGGTGATGATCCTCATCTGTGGGGATCAGTCTACTGGACATCCATCTTATTGGTAAGATCCATCAGATCTTCTCTGTACTGGTTGTTCTTTGGTTTAAAAAGTTGTCCCTTGGAAGGTTTTTATTCATCATCAGATCTTCTCTGTAACAATTTCCTGGTTGTTCATCAGGAGGTTGAGAATGGGTCCCATGTTACCATTATAAACCATCATAAAAATTCACGAGAACAAATTGGAGAAGCTTGAAGACCAAACCAGAAGATCTTGATGTGGTCACCAGAAGACAAGGGTGGCATTGCACATCAGATCTTATTATTAATGGTTTGAGAAATTGCCGCATGTTAGGAGGGGACCATGATAGAACTCATCAAGACAACAATGAGAATATTGCAGACTAGTGTTGGGGAAATCGGAGCTGGATTCGACCAGAGTATTCCAAATTGTTCAGTTTTTAACTGGTGAGCTGTGTCTTCTTCCTCCAGGTGCTTGGACCTTGTTCTGTGACATCATGTGCCCAGGGTCATGGCTGAGGCCTGTAATTTGGCCTCAGTGGTGACATGGGCACACTGAGTGTCGGGAAGCTCTTTTGAGTCACCTATGATACTCTGGGATCTGAAGAGATCCCAGAGTATAATGATCTCATGTTCGGTTCTATCTCAACAAGATCGGATCAAATTGAATCTGAAGATTCCTTCGTCTGAACAGTGGATGAAATGAATCTTCAAAGTTTTGCCCACCCCAAACCAGATTATATTAATGTGGTCAAGGGGGATCGAAGTTTGTATTGTACATAATATCTTCTCTGTATAAATTTTCTCATTATTTGTCAGGGGTTTGAGAAATTGCCCCATGTATGGAGGAGACCATTATAAACCATCATAGAAAACAAGACAACATTGAGCACTTGAAGAGCAAACCAAAAGTCATTGATGTTACATAGTAGAATGAGGTTGGATGAAGACATCAGTCCATCAAGTCCAACCTATAACCCTACAATCCCTACAGTGTTGATCCATGTGTGGTAATGAGAAGACAAGGTCAGTATCAAACATCTGCTCTTGTCCTTTAGTGGTTTGAGAAGTTGCCCCATATTAGAAGGGGATCATTATAAAGCATCATAACAATCTTCAAGACAACATTGAGAATTTTGAAAACCAAACCAGATGATATTGGTGTGGTCACCATCAGTCAAGGATTATATTGTATATCAGATCTTCTCTGTATGAATTTCATTATTGTTCATTTGTGGTTTGAGAATTTAATCCATGTAAGGAGGGCACCATTTTTAACCATGATAGAAGTAATCAAGACACTATTGAGAATCTTGAAGACCAAACCAGAAGACATCTATGTGGTCATCAGGAGACAAGGTTTGTATTGCACAGCAGATCTTTTTTGTATGACTTTCATGATTGTTTGTTGGTGGTTTGAGTCCCATATTAGGAGGGGGCCATTATAAACCATCAAAGAAGTCATCAAGATAACAATGAGAATCTTGAAGACCAAACGAGAAGACATTGATGTGGTCACCAGGAGACAAGGTCCTCTTGACGGTACTTCTTAGAAATTTGGTGGATTTGGTGTCTAGTAAGGAGATAACATGGATTCTTATGCTGTTTTGTTAAGGTCTACAGGAGTCCCGCACCTTTCCAACAATTTCAGACCTGATAACACAATGGCTGGAATGCGTTGTTTACAGCCGCGTTTTCACCATGTGACAAGTGTGGATACCGTGTAACTGATCTGTACAAACTAATATCTCCAGCCTCATATTTTGACATGTTAATAACCTCGGAATTGTATAACTATCCGCTTCAAATTTGTCAGAAAAATAGACACGAGACAAATAACTGGTGGAAGTTTACATTTTTACATCCGGATTAAGTCATCCTCCACCCATCTGATAAAGAAGCCTTTTCACAATTGACATTTTTACGAAAATTTGTTTTGAAGTAATCCTGTGTAATTCAGAAATACGGCTGGCGAGGATTATCTATAGGCAATGCAAAAAACAAGGATAATGTGCGCGGCAATACTCTGCGGGTGCGGACATATACTGATGCCTATACTGATGCTTATATATGAGGTCCAGGGCACACATGGCCATATATTGTGTCAGCCCACATGCCAAGTCAAGTCAACCTCATGGAGATGGACCTCAATGCAAAAGACTCCGAGTACCCAGTGCAGTAAATATTATAGACTGTAACAAGGGCCATCTGTATACACGGTGCGATACTCTACTTGTGTATGCTCCTCTTGTCCAAATTTAGGGGCACTTTGAGAATATATAATGTATTCATAAATAAAACTGCAATACAGTTACAAAATCATATCATCAATGATCACCGTTTACTGTTTAGTGACCAAATAATACAATAAATCAATGCCTAAATAATACTCCAATACAGTGTCCAAATAATGCCGCTACCTAAGTCACTGGCGAGCGGAAGAAAGAGGGGTGTATTATCTCTGTACTGTGACATCACTGTGTGTATTATCCTGTACTGTGACATCACTGTGTGTATTATCTCTGTACTGTGACATCACTGTGTGTATTATCTCTGTACTGTGACATCACTGTGTGTATTATCCCTGTACTGTGACATCACTGTGTGTATTATCTCTGTACTGTGACATCACTGTATTATCTCTGTACTGTGACATCACTGTGTGTATTATCCTGTACTGTGACATCACTGTGTGTATTATCCCTGTACTGAGACATCACTGTGTGTATTATCCTGTACTGTGACATCACTGTGTGTATTATCCCTGTACTGAGACATCACTGTGTGTATTATCCTGTACTGTGACATCACTGTATTATCTCTGTACTGTGACAACACTGTGTGTATTATCCTGTACTGTGACATCACTGTGTGTATTATCCCTGTACTGTGACATCACTGTGTGTATTATCCCTGTACTGTGACATCACTGTGTGTATTATCCCTGTACTGTGACATCACTGTGTGTATTATCCTGTACTGTGACATCACTGTGTGTATTATCTCTGTACTGTGACATCACTGTGTGTATTATCCTGTACTGTGACATCACTTTGTATTATCCCTGTACTGTGACATCACTGTGTGTATTATCCTGTACTGTGACATCACTGTGTGTATTATCCCTGTACTGTGACATCACTGTGTGTATTATCTCTGTACTGTGACATCACTGTGTGTATTATCCCTGTACTGTGGCATCACTGTGTGTATTATCCCTGTACTGTGACATCACTGTGTGTATTATCCCTGTACTGTGACATCACTGTGTGTATTATCTCTGTACTGTGACATCACTGTGTGTATTATCCTGTACTGTGACATCACTGTGTGTATTATCTCTGTACTGTGACATCACTGTGTGTATTATCACTGTACTGTGACATCACTGTGTGTATTATCCTGTACTGTGACATCACTGTGTGTATTATCTCTGTACTGTGACATCACTGTGTGTGTTATCTCTGTACTGTGACATCACTGTGTGTATTATCCTGTACTGTGACATCACTTTGTATTATCCTGTACTGTGACATCACTGTGTGTATTATCTCTGTACTGTGACATCACTGTGTGTATTATCTCTGTACTGTGACATCACTTTGTATTATCTCAGTACTGTGACATCACTGTGTGTATTATCCCTGTACTGTGACATCAGTGTGTGTATTATCCCTGTACTGTGACATCACTGTGTGTATTATCTCTGTACTGTGACATCACTGTGTGTATTATCCTGTACTGTGAAATCACTGTGTGTATTATCCTGTACTGTGACATCACTGTGTGTATTATCTCTGTACTGTGGCATTACTGTGTGTATTATCCAGTATTGTGACATCACTGTGTGTATTATCTCTGTACTGTGGCATCACTGTGTGTATTATCCTGTACTGTGACATCACTGTGTGTATTATCTCTGTACTGTGGCATCACTGTGTGTATTATCTCTGTACTGTGGCATCACTGTGTGTATTATCCTGTACTGTGACATCACTGTATTATCTCTGTACTGTGACATCACTGTGTGTATTATCCTGTACTGTGACATCACTGTGTGTATTATCTCTGTACTGTGACATCACTGTGTGTATTATCCCTGTACTGTGACATCACTGTGTGTATTATCCCTGTACTGTGACATCACTGTGTGTATTATCTCTGTACTGTGACATCACTGTGTGTATTATCCTGTACTGTGACATCACTGTGTGTATTATCTCTGTACTGTGACATCACTGTGTGTATTATCCCAGTACTGTGACATCACTGTGTGTATTATCCTGTACTGTGACATCACTGTGTGCATTATCTCTGAACTGTGACATCACTGTGTGTATTATCTCTGTACTGTGACATCACTGTGTGTATTATCTCTGTACTGTGACATCACTGTGTGTATTATCCTGTACTGTGACATCACTTTGTATTATCCTGTACTGTGACATCACTGTGTGTATTATCCCTGTACTGTGACATCACTGTGTGTATTATCCCTTTACCGTGACATCACTGTGTGTATTATCTCTGTACTGTGACATCACTGTGTTTATTATCTCTGTACTGTGACATCACTGTGTGTATTATCTCTGTACTGTGACATCACTGTGTGTATTATCCCTGTACTCTGGCATCACTGTGTGTATTATCCCTGTACTGTGACATCACTGTGTGTATTATCCCTGTACTGTGACATCACTGTGTGTATTATCTCTGTACTGTGACATCACTGTGTGTATTATCCTGTACTGTGACATCACTGTGTGTATAATCTCTGTACTGTGACATCACTGTGTGTATTATCCCTGTACTGTGACATCAGTGTGTGTATTATCCCTGTACTGTGACATCACTGTGTGTATTATCCTGTACTGTGACATCACTGTGTGTATTATCTCTGTACTGTGACATCACTGTGTGTATTATCCTGTACTGTGACATCACTTTGTATTATCCCTGTACTGTGACATCACTGTGTGTATTATCCCTGTACTGTGACATCACTGTGTGTATTATCTCTGTACTGTGACATTACAGTGTGTATTATCTCTGTACTGTGACATCACTGTATGTATTATCTCTGTACTGTGACATCACTGTGTGTATTATCCCTGTACTGTGACATCACTGTGTGTATTATCTCTGTACTGTGACATCACTGTGTGTATTGTCCTGTACTGTGACATCACTTTGTATTATCCTGTACTGTGACATCACTGTGTGTATTATCCCTGTACTGTGACATCACTGTGTGTATTATCCCTGTACTGTGACATCACTGTGTGTATTATCCCTGTACTGTGACATCACTGTGTGTATTATCACTGTACTGTGACATCACTGTGTGTATTATCCCTGTACTGTGACATCACTGTGTGTATTATCTCTGTACTGTGACATCACTGTGTATATTATCTCTGTACTGTGACATCACTGTGTGTATTATCTCTGTACTGTGACATCACTGTGTGTATTATCCCTGTACTGTGACATCACTGTGTGTATTATCTCTGTACTGTGACATCACTGTGTGTATTATCTCTGTACTGTGACATCACTGTGTGTATTATCCCTGTACTGTGACATCAGTGTGTGTATTATCCCTGTACTGTGACATCACTGTGTGTATTATCCCTTTACCGTGACATCACTGTGTGTATTATCTCTGTACTGTGACATCACTGTGTGTATTATCTCTGTACTGTGACATCACTGTGTTTATTATCTCTGTACTGTGACATCACTGTGTGTATTATCTCTGTACTGTGACATCACTGTGTGTATTATCCCTGTACTCTGGCATCACTGTGTGTATTATCCCTGTACTGTGACATCACTGTGTGTATTATCCCTGTACTGTGACATCACTGTGTGTATTATCTCTGTACTGTGACATCACTGTGTGTATTATCCTGTACTGTGACATCACTGTGTGTATAATCTCTGTACTGTGACATCACTGTGTGTATTATCCCTGTACTGTGACATCAGTGTGTGTATTATCCCTGTACTGTGACATCACTGTGTGTATTATCCTGTACTGTGACATCACTGTGTGTATTATCTCTGTACTGTGACATCACTGTGTGTATTATCCTGTACTGTGACATCACTTTGTATTATCCCTGTACTGTGACATCACTGTGTGTATTATCCCTGTACTGTGACATCACTGTGTGTATTATCTCTGTACTGTGACATTACAGTGTGTATTATCTCTGTACTGTGACATCACTGTATGTATTATCTCTGTACTGTGACATCACTGTGTGTATTATCCCTGTACTGTGACATCACTGTGTGTATTATCTCTGTACTGTGACATCACTGTGTGTATTGTCCTGTACTGTGACATCACTTTGTATTATCCTGTACTGTGACATCACTGTGTGTATTATCCCTGTACTGTGACATCACTGTGTGTATTATCCCTGTACTGTGACATCACTGTGTGTATTATCCCTGTACTGTGACATCACTGTGTGTATTATCACTGTACTGTGACATCACTGTGTGTATTATCCCTGTACTGTGACATCACTGTGTGTATTATCTCTGTACTGTGACATCACTGTGTATATTATCTCTGTACTGTGACATCACTGTGTGTATTATCTCTGTACTGTGACATCACTGTGTGTATTATCCCTGTACTGTGACATCACTGTGTGTATTATCTCTGTACTGTGACATCACTGTGTGTATTATCTCTGTACTGTGACATCACTGTGTGTATTATCTCTGTACTGTGACATCACTGTATGTATTATCTCTGTACTGTGACATCACTGTGTGTATTATCCCTGTACTGTGACATCACTGTGTGTATTATCTCTGTACTGTGACATCACTGTGTGTATTGTCCTGTACTGTGACATCACTTTGTATTATCCTGTACTGTGACATCACTGTGTGTATTATCCCTGTACTGTGACATCACTGTGTGTATTATCCCTGTACTGTGACATCACTGTGTGTATTATCCCTGTACTGTGACATCACTGTGTGTATTATCACTGTACTGTGACATCACTGTGTGTATTATCCCTGTACTGTGACATCACTGTGTGTATTATCCCTGTACTGTGACATCACTGTGTGTATTATCACTGTACTGTGACATCACTGTGTGTATTATCCCTGTACTGTGACATCACTGTGTGTATTATCCCTGTACTGTGACATCACTGTGTGTATTATCTCTGTACTGTGACATCACTGTGTATATTATCTCTGTACTGTGACATCACTTTGTGTATTATCCTGTACTGTGACATCACTGTGTGTATTATCCTGTACTGTGACATCACTGTGTGTATTATCTCTGTACTGTGACATCACTGTGTGTATTATCCCTGTACTGTGACATCACTGTGTGTATTATCCCTGTACTGTGACATCACTGTGTGTATTATCTCTATACTGTGACATCACTGTGTGTATTATCCTGTACTGTGACATCACTGTGTGTATTATCTCTGTACTGTGACATCACTGTGTGTATTATCCTGTACTGTGACATCACTTTGTTTTATCCCTGTACTGTGACATCAGTGTGTGTAATATCCCTGTACTGTGACATCACTGTGTGTATTATCACTGTACTGTGACATCACTGTGTGTATTATCCCTGTGCTGTGACATCACTGTGTGTATTATCTCTGTACTGTGACATCACTGTGTGTATTATCCTGTACTGTGACATCACTGTGTGTATTATCTCTGTACTGTGACATCACTGTGTGTATTATCCTGTACTGTGACATCACTGTGTGTAATATCCCTGTACTGTGACATCACTGTGTGTATTATCTCTGTACTGTGACATCACTGTGTGTATTATCACTGTACTGTGACATCACTGTGTGTATTATCCTGTACTGTGACATCACTGTGTGTATTATCTCTGTACTGTGACATCACTGTGTGTATTATCTCTGTACTGTGACATCACTGTGTGTATTATCTCTGTACTGTGACATCACTGTATGTATTATCTCTGTACTGTGACATCACTGTATGTATTATCCCTGTACTGTGACATCACTGTGTGTGTTATCTCTGTACTGTGACATCACTTTGTATTATCCTGTACTGTGACATCACTGTGTGTATTATCTCTGTACTGTGACATCACTGTGTGTATTATCCTGTACTGTGACATCACTGTGTGTATTATCTCTGTACTGTGACATCACTGTGTGTATTATCCCTGTACTGTGACATCACTGTGTGTATTATCCCTGTACTGTGACATCACTGTGTGTATTATCCCTGTACTGTGACATCATTGTGTGTATTATCTCTGTACTGTGACATCACTGTGTGTATTATCCTGTACTGTGACATCACTGTGTGTATTATCTCTGTACTGTGACATCACTGTGTGTATTATCCTGTACTGTGACATCACTTTGTATTATCCCTGTACTGTGACATCACTGTGTGTATTATCCCTGTACTGTGACATCACTGTGTGTATTATCACTGTACTGTGACATCACTGTGTGTATTATCCTGTACTGTGACATCACTGTGTGTATTATCCTGTACTGTGACATCACTGTGTGTATTATCTCTGTACTGTGACATCACTGTGTGTATTATCACTGTACTGTGACATCACTGTGTGTATTATCCTGTACTGTGACATCACTGTGTGTATTATCTCTGTACTGTGACATCACTGTGTGTATTATCACTGTACTGTGACATCACTGTGTGTATTATCCTGTACTGTGACATCACTGTGTGTATTATCTCTGTACCGTGACATCACTGTGTGTATTATCCCTGTACTGTGACATCACTGTGTGTGTTATCTCTGTACTGTGACATCACTGTGTGTATTATCCTGTACTGTGACATCACTTTGTATTATCCTGTACTGTGACATCACTGTGTGTATTATCTCTGTACTGTGACATCACTGTGTGTATTATCCTGTACTGTGACATCACTGTGTGTATTATCCTGTACTGTGACATCACTGTGTATATTATGCCTGTACTGTGACATCACTGTGTGTATTATCCTGTACTGTGACATCACTGTGTATATTATCCCTGTACTGTGACATCACTGTGTGTATTATCCTGTACTGTGACATCACTGTGTGTATTATCTTTGTACTGTGACATCACTGTGTTTATTATCTCTGTACTGTGACATCACTGTGTGTATTATCTCTGTACTGTGGCATCACTGTGTGTATTATCCCTGTACTGTGACATCAGTGTGTGTATTATCTCTGTACTGTTACATCACTGTGTGTATTATCCTGTACTGTGACATCACTGTGTGTATTATCTCTGTACTGTTACATCACTGTGTGTATTATCTCTGTACTGTGACATCACCGTGTGTATTATCTCTGTACTGTGACATCACTGTGTGTATTATTCTGTACTGTGACATCACTGTGTGTATTATCCCTGTACTGTGACATCACTGTGTGTATTATCCCTGTACTGTGACATCACTGTGTGTATTATCCCTGTACTGTGATATCACTGTGTGTATTATCCCTGTACTGTGACATCACTGTGTGTATTATCTCTGTACTGTGACATCACTGTGTATTATCCTGTACTGTGACATCACTGTGTGTATTATCCTGTACTGTGACATCACTGTGTGTATTATCTCTGTACTGTGACATCACTGTGTGTATTATCCTGTACTGTGACATCACTGTGTGTATTATCCTGTACTGTGACATCACTGTGTGTATTATCTCTGTACTGTGATATCACTGTGTGTATTCTCTCTGTACTGTGACATCACTGTGTGTATTATCCTGTACTGTGACATCACTGTGTGTATTATCTGTTTGTAAAGGGGATAAAAATAATCATATAGTTTTCAAGTTCTGAACTTGTTGTTTCAGGTAGTAATAGTAGAGCTGCCTCGTTACACTTTTGCTAGGGGCGCCATGATTGTTTTGCCACTACTCTTCAGCCATTAGCTACTGGACCCCTTACTGAGCACATTGCCGGTGCCCCTGATGGCGGTACCAGCAGTATTTCCGTGCTCTTGGCCCTGTACACAACTGCAACAACATTCTTGCCCTTTTCTCACTGTGATCTGGCTTGGCTGGCCCCCATTTGCCGCTCCTTTGCCTGTTGCCCTGGTACAGTATATACACCCCTATCCACCATATTGCTCTATGTCCATCCTAAGCAGGTTAATGGCACCCATTTTGAGCTGCAATGACCATCAAGTCCTCGACATAAAGCACCTATATTCCTTACGTATCAGTAAAATGGTCAGTTCCCTGTCCCCTCCAGTGGCCGCGGTTCTCGTAGCCCAGGCTTTTCACCGTCTTACCGCCCATATCTCCAGGATTGCTCGATTTATTTGATGCCCGCGTCTCATCTCTCCAAGTGATCATATTGATTTTCACCTGTCACGGGCTATGTCTTCTTACTGCATCCTCGTGTAAATATATTTTATGCTATAGTCATTGCGTGTGTCTGGTTTTTTTTTTATCAAACAAAAGAAGCTTCCATAATGTATGACCCCCCCCCCCCTTCCTTCTACCACCCGCCCCCCCCCCCCCCCCCCATAAAATCGCCTAAGGAAGCTGCACTGAGTGTATTACCTAATATAGAAACATTGATAAAGTCTTCGCTAGATATAAGTACTCTCGAAACAAAATTGCATAGCTTTTATTTAAGGGGAAAAAAAACACAACAACAAACAACAATGCTCGGGCTAGATTAACCATTCTTCAGCTTATGTCTCCTGCCTGGAGCCCTGTGGGACGTTGATGTCCTTGAAAGAATGGTACAAAGAAATGCCAGAGGGCACGAGCTGATATTATCATTCACATATCAAATTTGTTACACCACTTTATCGGTCACAGGGAAAGCAATTATAGTGCAGTTCAATTTTACGCTCAATGGTTGAACTGGGGATCAAAGTCAGGTTTTTTTTTTTTCCTCCCTGTTGGAAAAGCGTTAACCTTTTTATTAGTTATTTATAATAACAAAGCAACACCTCGCGTCTCGCTCGCGTTGTGTAAGGTATATAGACATGGCGGCGGCGATAGACCAAGACCAAATCCAAACGCTTCAAGTTCATTGCTTAAGTTTGTTGTAAAGAAAGATGCATAAAAAAAGGTAAAATTTGGGAATTTTTTATTGTTTATTTTTTTGATATGGAGAACGTAACGTTAAGGGTTGGTTCACATGGGGAGCGGAAGAGCGGATTTTGGCAACGGGGAGCCGCGTCACTCTCGGGTCAAAACCCGTCTGCAATGACTGTCACGGCTTCCAACAGTCGTGGCTTCCCCCTCCGGAGTAGGCTCAAATAAATGGGCTGACTCTGGAGGTTGCTGCCTGAAGAAAGGGCAGCCCGCTTCTTTTTCTACATAGACCACCCGCGGAATCCAGGCTACTTTTCTCCATGAGCGGCTCATGGAAAAAAAATAGCCTGGTGGTCTACATAGACCACCATTGTGAGGGGGCGGATTATGACGTGGCTCACGCGCCATAATCCGCCACCTCTATGCCCGTGTGAACTAGTCCTAAGTAAAGATGAGCGAGTAGTGTTCGATCGAGTAGGTGTTCAATCGAATACTACGGTATTCGAAATACTCGTACTCGATCGAACACTACTAGCTGTTCGAACTTTAAGGTTCGATGCAGAACCAGCGTTGATTGGCAGAATGCTATACATTCTGCCAATCAACGCTGGTTCTTCTCTTACCTTTAAAAGTCTTCTCCGTGCAGCGTCCCCGCGGCGTCTTCCGGCTGGAATTCACTCTGCCTAGGCATCCGGCCTAGGCAGAGCCAACTGCGCATGCGCGGGCATGCCCGCACATGTGCAGCCGGCTCTGCTCAGGCGTCGGGCCGGGCAGAGCCGACCGCGCATGCGCAGTTGGCTCTGCCAAGGCCCCGATGCCTAGTCAGAGTGAATTCCAGACAGAAGACGCCGCGGGGGCGCTGTGCCGGGAAAAGACTTCAAGGAGAATCCAGCCCGACCGTCAAAAAAAAATTGGGCTATTGTTATATGTTTTTGTCATTTCGCCTTACAAGTTAGTTCGTATCAAACCCTAAAGCCAAAACCTGGTGCAGGACTTGAAGGCATTGGGGCATGACACAGGGATTCGAAGAACACATGCCCTTAGGTCCTCCACCAGGTACTGTATACCATTAGTTCTGCTGAGATTCCTCTTTTACGTCAATCAGTTTATCAGAAGTACAGAAGAAGAATATCATTCTGGTTTTGTAGGATTAAGTGACCCTTTAGCACATTTTAGATATTTTAACGAATAAAACTCGAGCTAACTTTGTATGTTCTTGTAATATAACTTCAAGTTAGATTGTTTGAAACAGTGAACCTGGTGTAGGGCTTGAGGAGGTCGGGGCATGACACAGTGACATAAAGAACACATGCCCTTAGGTTGTACACTACATAATGTATAGTTTTAGTTACGTCTAGAATATTCCTTTACATCAATACGGTTGATCAGAATTGCAGCAGAAGAATATCAACCTGATTTTGTAGGAGCAAGTGGCCACATTTTAGGTACATTTTAGTGTTAAACTGTATGAAACACTAAAATCTGGTGCAGGACTTGAAGGCACTGGGCCATGACACAGGGATTTGAAGAACACATGCCCTTAGGTCCTCCACTAGATACTGTATACCATTAGTTCTGTTGAGATGATTAAATCCAGTTTATCAGAAATGCATGCAGAAGAAGAATATAATTCTAGTTTTGTAGGATCAAGTGACCTCTTAGCACATCTGACGCTATGTTCGCACCTCTGTTTTAGGCCACTTAGAGGACTATCCTCAAGCGGAATGGGGATGGAATCTATGATGTGGACCCAGCCTTAGAGACTTAAAAAAATGTAGCCATGTTTTTTTAACTTGCCTTTAAATTCGATTGCTTGAAACAGTTCAAGTTCAAAACTTGATAAGTTCGGGGCATGACATAGGGATTGAAACAACAGTCCTAATGTCATACACTAGATACTGTATATTGCTAATTATATCCGGAGTATTCCTTTACATCAATACAGTTCATCAGAATTGCAGCAGAAGAATACCATTCTGATTTTGTAGGAGCAAGTGACCTCTTAGCACATTTTAGAAACTTAAAAATAACATTGGTTAATTGATATGTTTTTGTAATTTGACTTCAAGTATAATTGTATGAAACATTGAAGATAAGACCTGGCGTTGGACTTGAAGGCATTGCGATATAACACAGGGATGCGAAAAACATTTGCCCTTAGTTTTTGCACTAGATACTACTGTTAGTACCGTTACCGTTGTATCATACTGAAATTTCCCCACTGTGGGAATATTAAAGGATTATCTTATCTTATCTTAGATCTGTCCAGTTTATTCCTGTAAATCAATCCCCTTTATAAGAATTACAGCGGAAGAATATCATTCTGATTTTGTAGGAGCAAGTTTCTTTAAGATACCCTAAACATAAGTCAATTAAGTTTATATTTTTTGTAACTTGATTTTAAGTTAGATCATATTAAACACTGAAGCCAAAACCTGGTGTGGGATTTCAGGGCTCAGGGCATGATGGATTTAAAGAACACATGCCCTGAGGTCCTTCACTCCATACTGTATACCCTTAGTTCTGTCTAGATCATTCCTTTAAATTAATTCAGTTTATCAGAATTGCAGCAGAAGAATATCAGTCTGATTTCGTAGAAGCAAGTCCCAGGTGTAGTTTAAATACTTAAAAATATATTTTAGATCCGTTTATATACTGTATGACTTCAAGTTAGATTGTATGAAACAAAACTTGTAACTTCAGTTCTGTCTAGAGTATTCCTTTAACTGAATACCTCTTATCAGAATTACAGCAGAAGAAGAGTAACCTAGCTTTAGAGGAGCGAGTTACCTTAAACTTAGAAAAATAGTTAGAAGGAAATGTGTTTGTTATTTGACTTCAATGACTTGAGGTGGACCTGAGGAAGCAATTCTAAGAACAAATGCCCAATTCAGGCCCTGCATTAGGTGTAACATCAGTTTTGCAAAGAATGTTTCTTTAAAGAGGACCTTTCACCGATTTGGGCACAGGCAGTTCTATATACTGCTGGAAAGCTGAATTCAGTGCCCTGTCGGCTTTCCTGATCTGTGCCCCGGGTAAAGAGCTATCAGGAACTGTCAGGAACGCCCTTCTGACTCTAAAGAGCTACGGTACCGGGACCACTAGCTCTTTACCAGGGGCACAGATCAGGAAAGCCGTCAGTGTGCTGAATTCAGCTTTTCAGCAATATATAGAACTGCCTGTGCCCAAATCGGTGAAAGGTCCTCTTTGAGTCAATTTAGTTTATCAGAATTGCAGCAGAAGAAGAGTTTGCTGATTTTGTAGAGGAAAGTGACCTCTTTGCCTACACTGGATATTTTTTTATACATTTTCTTGTTTCTGTATTTGGTTTAAAGTTTAGCTGTATGAATCCTAAATTGTTTGTTATGTATTCTATTGTTATACTTCCCGCTTTTGGTATATATACATGTCATACAAACTAGAGATGGACGAACCTCAAATGATTTGTTGCAGTTCCTTTTGGGGCCAAACTAGTTCTGCACAAACCAGAAGTGCTCTTACTATATTCTGGAGTCTCCTCGGGCCCCAGAGTATGATAAATACCAGGGAAAGTGAGCAAAAATAACAAACATTTATACTCACCTTGCCTCACTGCTCCAAAGTCTAAAGCCAGACAATTGAAAGTCCACCAAGTTGGGTTCTTAGGAAGACACTTTTTGGATATACCCTGGTGTTTCCACCAGCATTGAGGCATTTTAGATGTGCCTTTGTAGATGAGCTTGACCCCCCAAGCTTCTCAGATGACTGTTTTGGATGTCCTACCCAGCCATGAAGAGGTAGAGAATTAACCACATCTGTATGTGGCTATGACTTTAAAATGTTTAAGACAACATTCACATGACGGAGATTCACCTGATAAACTCGGTCCATATAATGGCCAAATTTATCTACCTGAACAGTATGCCAAGAGAGAAACTCCTTGCGGTATAGTTATTTATGATCTGCCCCTGCCTCCCAATGACATACTACTGATTAATGACCCATACTAACAATACTGTGCAAGCGGCCATTTTCCCGTGGCCTGTGCGCCTGCGCAGTCTACTCTGCCCAAGGCCCAAGGCCTAGAAGTTACGAGCCTGCGCCGGAAGAAGACATTGAAGATGACGCTGTGGATGAAGAAGGAGACAGTGCTGGAGACACTTCTCTGGCAGCAGTGGGGAGCCCCCATCGCTGTTTGAGCACTGGGGCCCGCCCCCTTCGCTGCGAGAGAACTCATTTGCATACCGGTAAAAACCGGTATTTCTAAGGAACGGCGCAGCGGAGACCACGTCTAAAGGTAAGAGACGAATAGCCTTTCTGAAGGCTATTCCGACATCTTATCCATCATTATCCAAAAAAAAGGTTTTAATGGTAGAATCCCTTTAAAGTAATTCCAAGTAGTCAGCTCTGAAGGATTATTCAATACTGTCTTTACGAAATCTCAAATTTTCAAACTCTATAGATCGAAATGTATTTATCTTTTCATGTTACTTGGCTTTAGTAACAAACTTAACTGTCTATGAAAATGACACCTTAAAGCCTGGAATTTTTTGACTTGCACAAGCAAAGTTGTTTGAACCTGCCAATTTAGGAGTAGCTGGCAGGCTTTCAACATGTGCAAGAGGTTTTCCCAACCAGTGTTGGACTGGTCCACCAGAGGACTTCCTGTCAGGCCCAAGCGGTCAGCAGAAGGCACCCAAATTTCAAGGGTGGGCCCAAGGAACCTCAGTCAACACTGTTCCCAACTCTCCCCGGATATGTCAGTGGTAAGAAGGACTGGACACATTGGTCCTTTTCTTTTAAGGGGAGATAAGCCATAATAGAGGTGTCTGGAGCACCATACACCCCTCTTCTTTTTGAAAACACATGCATGCTCACTCGCATAGCACCCAAATAGGGAGCGACCCATCAGCCCAACAATGCCTTGCCTTGTGCCTGTGGGGTGAAGTGGCTTGGAGCCTGGAGCCTTAACCTGTCAGTGAGGGTGCTCTTGTGCTGCTGGTGACAAATACTGGTGACAAACCTCAACCTTGTCGAGTAGTGGGCTTATACATCTCAATCAAAATGTGCACTAAGAACCTTGTGCATGTTTTAATAGATTTTCTGGGCAATGCATAGACCAATATACATTACTAGGATCCCTGGCCCTTGTCTTTCATTTTTGATTAAATGTGTTGCATTTACACCACAATTACCAGTTTATTGAGCTACATATTAAGAGATTCATTACCTAATGGAAACCAGATGTTTTTTTTAATTTTTTTTAAATATTTACATACCAGGACTAGGGCAATAGAAATACGAGCAGGGCAAACTCATTGTATGCAGAGTTAACTGGTCATTTATGTTAGGGTCATATGGGAAGGTCAACTAAATTACCATTTGTTTCAAGTTTTCAAAAATTTACCCTCCTCCATGCTGGATTTCTGTGGCCTTTGGCATAGACACAGGGTTCAGACGATACAGGATCACGAATGTAACGTCAACTCTTCAAAAACGATCAGTTCTTATTTAGTTGGTTTTTCAACAATGTGCTAGCTCAACATCTCTCTCAGATGTCTCACCTTTGGGCTTTGCATAGGATGTTCCAATCTCTTGACATAGAATTTTTCTTGCTAATGGTATGCCTAAACAGTCTTCTTTCGAGACTGTGCATTTGGTCAATATACATCCGTATACCTTTGTGTTTTCAGCACAACTCAATTGAATTTTTTTATTGGTCATCCATCGTTGACATTTGCCATTACAGGATACATAACTATTTTCTTTCGCCTGGAACATATTTTTGGTGGAACAAGTCAAATATGATGCCCAAAGAAGGGGCACAGCTATAGGGGGTGTAATAGTTTCAGTCCTAACCAGCCCTCTTCCACATATGAAAACTTCAGAATTTGGAATGACATATGGTAGGTGGAGGAACCTGTTATAGATTATGCAATGGGTGCCAAGACCTGCAAGTTGCTTCTCAGGACCAAATTCAATACAAACCTAGCCTTAATCTGGCTATTCCCATTAGAATAACAAATAACATTCATCCACCTGTTCAAGTTCATTCCAAAGCGGAGTGGCTTTTATTGTATTCTGGTGTCTCTTGAAACTCCAGAGTATAACATGTGAAGGGGAGGTGCAAAAATATACTAAACCCACCTTCCCTCACCTCTCCTGGGCTTCCACATTATATCTGTTGCTCTCCAGGTCCTCTTTGGTCATCTTCTTGCCTCTTCTGTCCTCCTGGATGACATCCTGAACATTCTCCGGGTCCTCTTTGATCATCTTCTTGCCTCTTCCCACCTCCTGGGTCACATCATGAGCCTTCGGGGACTGTTTTCAACTATGATTGGGTCTTAGAAGTCATGTGAGGTATGCCAACATCATAACACTTTAAAGGAACCACTACAAGGGCACCTAGGGGAGGTGAGGAAAGGTGAGTCAGTGTTTATTACGTTACCTCACCTCCCCTGGGTCTCTGCTTATTATACTTGGGGTGGGAATAGATTCCAAAGTATAATAGTGATTTGTGGTTGGCAAACCCCAAAAGTATTGGTCTTTGGTAGTGTTGGATCAATAAATTTGATCGAATATTCCAAATTGTTCAGTTTTTAAGAAAACCAAACAATTTTGGATTATTTCAACTAAAATGGCTTTGGTTTTCGGTGAATTATTATGCTTAGGGGTATATTAGGTGTAGGCCTAAAGGAGGTGTAAGAAATAAAAAAAAAATTTCTAATCCACATGCCACAATGGTGACCCTGGGCACAAGACATCAAAGAAGAGCACCAAAGCCGGTGTCCAGAGGAGGAATTCACCTCTCACCATCTACATGCCACAATGGTGACCCTGGGCACAAGACATCAAAGAAGAGCACCAAAGCTGGTGTCCAGAGGAGGAATTCACAGAATGCTGGATGCCCTAAAACAATTGAGGGAGGTTGAGTAGAAATGTTTTTTACTTTTTACAACTCCATTGGGCCAACGCTTCTTTTTATAATGTAAGCCATGGTATTCTCTCAGTCCATGGAATGACATATGCTAATGTTGCCCATTGGACCCCACTGACTTACTATGAGGTCTAAACAGACCAAAGAGTGTAATAGTGATTCATGAGTGGTGAACCCCAAAAATATTGGGTCTTGTAAAGTTTGTAAAGAAACTGGCTCATTATGAACTGATCCATTCTGGCAGAATTTGTGATGGGGGTTCTGCCACAATATGGTTATGACCAGTAGCCAAGAGTTCATTTGATATCTTTCTTTTTTGGAAAGTAGCCTTGTATGACCCTATATGTGTGTTGTAGGGCTTTTGTAAAATACAAAAACACAACTAACCAATTGGAATGCTCATGAGAGATATTACAAATTGCCCACCAAAGTGGCAACTCTTTTATGTTTTAGACCCCTAATGTTTTGAAAAGTGATGACAGGAAGGAAGTAGTTAAGGAAAAAAATTCAATGGCTTGATAAATTAAATAAAAACTAAAAAAAAAAACCCATAAAATTATACAATTATAATGTAGTTTGTAGATTACACTAAGGCTGGATTAACATATACCAATAAGTTTATATAACCAAATGGAGGATTATATCAGCAACGTGAGACATAATGAAAGAAGGGACTTGTTATCTGTGATGGATATTGTGCAATTGACTGGCTAAGTTTTTGTTTTTTGCTTCATTTTCAAGGAGTTAGGTGAAGAGGTCATTGACTGGAGGTGGAAACTAATTCACAAGGTTCTCATAAATGTTTACTATAGGAAATTTAGCCAATGAACTTCAGACTCTACAACAACATCAGCCGCCGAAAACCAAGAGGCAATTTATCTCCTGCATGAATACCCAATTATGCCCTAAAGACACAGTTTTACATTTTGGATTTTTGAAGTGAATTCTCGTGAACTTGGTAAATTCACTTGGGACAATATTTGAGATTATGAAGATTAAGGAATACATAGTATAAAAATAAGTTCATAATAAATTCATGCAGATTGGGTTATTGATGTCATGTCTGTATTACTATATGTAAGTATAAAGTCAGTAAAAACATAATTTATTTATGCTCATAGTAACATATCTAATACTGCAAGGTGAAAAAACCTCTTGGAAAAAAAACTGGAGAGTTGACGAATTCAATTTTATCAAGGGGGTTAGATCTTTTTTATTTATTTTAAGGGGGGTTTACAAGAACCATATTTTTTTTTATTTAACAAAAAAAAAAGTTCCTCACATCTACTGCTCGTAAACCAAAATTTATGCCAATTTAGAAGAGTTGCATCATGTCAACAGCCAGTCACTGGCCACCGTATTGACACGTCAACCTCATTCACTTCACCGTCCATTGGCTGCTGTGGTCATGTGCCTAGTTGACCCATCTTGGCATATTTTCTACAAATCTATGTGGGACCGTTTTTTCCCAAACTCATGGACATCAATGGGCAAATTGGGTCCATGAAAATGGAGCCATGAAAAAAATTGGGGCATTTCCTATTTTTTCACAAACACCAAATGGCCAAGACACTGTATTTTTTGTTATTTTTATAGGATTGCCCCCAACTATTTAGAAGACCATAGGACTGGAGCAGTAGGGATGAGCATTGGAGTATGACTTCTTTTATTCTTTTACATAGTTACATAGTAGATGAGGTTGGATGAAGACATCAGTCCATCAAGTCCAACCTATAACCCTACAGTCCCCTTCAGTGTTGATCCAGGGGAAGGCATAACACCCCATGAGGCTCATGCCAATTGCCCCATTTCTGGGGCAATTTCCCCATTTCAGGGGTTTTAAAACAAGTTAAACAATTTACTCATCTGGAAACCCCCTTTAACCTATGTTCATTCTTCACATAGTTACACAGTTACTACATAGTAGATCAGGTTGGATGAAGACATCAGTCCATCAAGTCCAACCTATAACCATACAGTCTCCTACAGTGTTGATCCACAGAAAGGCAAAAAAAAAAACATGAGGCTCATGCCAATTGCCCCATTTGAGGGGAAAAAATTCCTTCCCGACTCCAATCTGCCAGTCAGTATAACTAAACAACATAACTTGAAAATCCATGGAAAAGATACATGGCATGTGGAATTCTGGAAAAGTCCATCGTTGGAGAGTAGTCGTCTACATATTGTACAGAATTATGGACATATTCTTTCCTAAAAATTGTAATATTTACTTCCGAAGACAAAAAATTCAACACAAAAAAACTTTGGGTGTGCCTAAACAAAATTCAATACATATAGGGAATAGTAGGCTCCCAAAAAAGCCAATGGGTATTCTATTATGGAGTTGTAGATCAACCCTAAAGTTTTTTTACTCCTAGGCCAGTGACAGTGACAAGAGGACATCCTCTACGTCTGGAGGAGAGAAGGTTTCACCAGAAACATATAAGGGGATTCTTCACAGTAAGAACAGCGAGGCTCTGGAACTCTCTGCCCCAGGAAGTGGTGATGGCGGATTCATTAAACAAGTTCAAAGAGGGCCTGGATGACTTTCTTGAAGAGAAAAAAATAACAGGTTATGGACTCTAGATTTTAAGGACATGTTGAGCCAAGCTTTTTATACTGACTGCCAGATTTGGAATGTTTTCCCTGAAATGGGGCAATTGGCATGAGCCTCATGGTTTTTTTTTGCCTTCCCATCAACACTGTAGGGGATTGTAGGGTTACAGGTTGGACTTGATGGACAGATGTCTTTATTCAACCTCATCTACTATGTAACTATATGTTTTGGGGTTTTTTTGGTTCACTATTAAACGTTTTTAAAATTTAAATTTTACAAAAAAAAATTGAATCAAAATTTAAAGAATCGTTTACCATGTAAAATGAAGCCATGTAACACTTATAGTCCTGAGTTCCTTGAACATTACTACGGTATGATAATTATGCAAAAATTCTAATGATGGAATCCTAATTATTTACCACTTGCACATGTTTTTGTTTTGTTAACAATGTAACTCAAGTTTAATAGGGAACATTTGGCAAAGGTTACATTATATAATAGAAAAACAGAAACATTTAAGCAGCGAAGCGCATAGAGCAGAAAGAAATGAACTCGGTATTCTACAAAATGAGGAACATCTGGAGAAGTCACAACCTGTTCACTGCTTGGTTCAAAAGTTAACTAATGGCTCTCCTCGAGAAATTCTACTACCGATAACCATATGTGGACCTCTAAACTGTTTCTAAGTGTTTTCCTTTTCTTTTTTTTCTCTCTTTACGTCGGGTTTTTAGGTTTTCCATGATTGATCTAGTTTGTATTTTGAGAGATGTTTGTTTTTGGATTGTGGGAACCATTAGAACAGGTATTTACAAAAATAGATATGGAAAACCGATGTGGAAACCTTCTGTTCTCCTGACATAGAGGAACCACCTTGCCATTATTTCAGTATAGGGTATAAATAGATCCTTAGACAGATCTTAGTATTGTCCATAGATATATTTGTACATGGTAATTAGAGATTTGGAATGAACCAGATTCGACCTGAATTTTCAAAAAGTTTCGGGGGCAACTTGAACCTGAAACTTTATAGTCTGCCAGGCATGAATCCCTATTCTCTTCAGACCTCAGCGTATAATACACTTATGCTGACCTTCCTTCCCCTCTCCTGTGCTTTTTTGTGGCATCTTCTGCATCATCTCCTAGCCTCTTCCAGCCTCCTGGGTGACGTCATGGACCCCAGAGGACCACTAAGGCTTGTGATTGGACTTAAGTGGTTACATGGGGTGAGCTGACGTCATGATGGTTACGATAAAATCCTATGATGTCATGGTAGCACATGTCACAAGTTCGGCCCCAAAACGAAATAGGTGGAGGAGCCTCGCAAATATTTTCGAAATGCAGTTGCAAGTTTTGCTCATCTTTAAGCCTTCTTTTCTCCAAAGTCTATCTTGTTCATCAAGATAAGATAAGATAAGATAATCCTTTAATAGTCCCACATTGGGGAAATTTCAGCATGTTACAGCAGCATAGTAATACAGATACAGGATAATACACAGTAATATAATACAGACCTAGACACACATATGCTGAGAAGAGAAGATATACTAGGAGTCCATAGCAGCTAAGGAAAAAACGGAAGAGAAAGAAGGAAGACTTCATGGTCATCGTCATAATCATTAGTTCTCTGTGCGGAGTGATCTTCGCTTAGTTTGATGTAGATTATACAGCCTGGTCGTGGTTGGAAGGAAGGACTTGCGATAGCGCTCCTTCTCACATTTGGGGTGAAGCAGACGGTCACTTACAGTGCTGCCAAGTCCCATCAGGGTCTCATACATGGGGTGGGATTTGTTCTCTCGCATGGAGGTCACCACGGACAGTATCCTTCTGTCACCCACCACCTGTACTGGGCCCAAGGGGCTCCCCAGGACAGAGCTGGCCCTCCTGATCAGCCTGTCAAGTCTATTTCTGTCCCTGGTTGATATACTGCTCCCCCAACAGGCCACACCAAAAAAGATGGCTGATGCCACCACAGAGTTGAAGAAGGCCCTAAGAAGTGGCCCCTGGACTTCGAAGGCCCTCAGCCTCCTGAGCAGGTAGAGTCTGCTGTGGCCCTTTCTGTGCAACGCCTTCAGGTGATCAGCCCAGTCTAGTTTATTATTGAAGATCACGCCCAGATACTTATAGGTCCTGACTATCTCAATACATGTTCCTTGAATCTCCAACGGGGTCGGAGAACCTCTCCGTTTACTAAAGTCCACCACCATCTCCTTGGTCTTCCCAGCATTAATCCTGAGGTGATTCTGCTGGCACCATTCAACAAAATCCCGGTTTAAGTCTCTGTATTCCCTATCAAGTGACTTCCGTTAGGGTAAAACTATGTTCTCATATCATCTACATCTTTCGTAACATAATGCATGACACAGTTTCTAAGCCTTGGCAGCAGCTGCCTGGTACTGGTCACTAAGCTGAATTTTAATATGGTCCCAGTCTTGTTCTACGTCTGCTTTGCCAACTGTTATATGGTGATGTTTCTTCTCCAGTAACCTAAGGTTCAGGTTTTGTGACGGTTTCCATCAATCATAGGCCACCGATGTGGGGTGGAGGGGGGGCAGCACAGGTGTAGGGTTATTTTAATTATAGATTACCTATGGGCTTAACATATTAAAAGCAGCACTATGCCGCGGCTTTACAATCCTTTGATGTGTCCTGTTAGACATCTTCCATTTATCCCCTTGCAATGACAAGATAATACAGGGACAGGTGTCTATCCTCTCCATTTATTATTCTCCTGTCTGCGATCACTCACTTCTCCTTTCTTCTTTGAAACTGGAGCAAATATGTACCATTTCTAATGACTCAAGCCGCTCTTCTGGTGTGACATGTCATTGCCTGAGGAGCAGGGGCTACGATGATGACCTCAGATGACTCTCATTGTTTCAAGGTGTTTAAGTAGGATGGAATGCCATACTATACGTATGTATACCTGCTATCACATGCAAGCAGAAAGAAGAAAATTGTTGACTATACAAATAATTTAACGGGGTCATCAAGTCTGCTGAAGCTAAAGTACAGTGACCTACCTTACATCGTGGATGGACCCTGGAGCGTGATGACATCAATGACAACCATATGACCACAGAGGCTCAATGACTGGCCACAGCAATGGAGGCTGGAGAAGATGGCAGACAGAAGATCGGAACGCTGGAGGATGCCGCAGCAGAGTCTGAGAAAGATATGTTATAATAATCAATTCTACTGGCTTTGTTCATGGCCAACTTCAAAAATTTCAGGTTCAGTAGGACCCAATTTTGGGGGAAAATTGTATTGTAGGGTTATAGGTTGGACTTGATGGACTTCATCCAAACTCGTGTACTATGTTACTTTGTAACTATAAAATACAGTCACACTCACTAGAGATGAGCGAACAGTAAAATGTTCGAGGTTCGATATTCATTTCGAGTAGCCCCTCAATATTCGACTACTCAAATCGAATATCGAACCCTATTATAGTCTATGGGGGAAAAATGCTCGTTTCAGGCGTAGGCAACATTCAATCAAATTATACTTACCAAGTCCACGAGTGAGGGTCGGGCTGGATCCTCCGAGAAGTCTTCTCCGTGCAGCGTCCCCGCGGCATCTTCCGGCTCTGAATTCACTCTGCCAGGCATCGGGCCTGGGCAGAGCTGACTGCGCATGCCCGCACTACAAGCAGACATGCGCAGTCGGCTCTGCTCAGGCCCGATGCCTGGCAGAGTGAATTCAGAGCTGGAAGACACCGCAGGGAAGCTTAGGTAGGAGAAGAACCAACGTTGATTGGCCGACTGTATAGCATTCGGCCAATCAATGCTGGTTCTGCATCAAACTTTTCCATTCGAATAGCGAGTGGTACTCGATCGAGTACAAGTAATTCGAATACTCAATCGAATACTACTCGCTCATCTCTAATACTCACCTCTTCTAGGCTCCATTGCGGCTCCTTGTGTAGGCCCATGTTCTCTTCTGGCCTTTTCCAGCTCCCTGAAAGGCATCAGGGGTCACTGGGGTCCACCGAGGTTTGTGATTTGATCTAAGAGGTCACATGGAGTGCTAATGGTCTTGATGTTGGAATGCCCATGTGACCATTGAGGCCCAATCACAAGACCTGCCAATCCCAGAAGTCACTGATGTCATTCTCTGGGACTTTGCTTTGTTCGGGTATGAAGAGGCAGCAGAGTAAGATAGGGGTTTGTGAACGGAAAACCCTAAAAATTTCAGATTGGTCCAAACCTGACATTTTTTGAAAATTCATAACCAACCCAGCTCCTTATGAACCGATTGTAAAGCAATGAATGTTCTAGAAGGAGGTTGAGCCTTCAGAATCATGTCCCCGAGCCTAACAACTATGCTAGCTGCTAAAAAAAAATAATTTTTATGTACTTTTTCTAATTTATGGTAATTCTAAGCAGATTATTCTATAATAATTAATCACAATTTACATTACAAAGGTAAACCGAAGACAGCAAGACAAAGAGGGCAATGCTAAGCAAAAAACGGGGAAAAAAAAGTTTCCAACCTAAGCATATTAAGTCAATAAGTGCTATACCTTGGTGGCACAGTGGTGACGGGATTGACTCTATTATGGCAGGCCGCCTCCGCAAGGTTATGACCTCAAATGAACACCAGTTGTTGCAGAACCAAGTCAGGTCATGGTGTCTGCAGGTCAGAAACATAAAAAGGCACTTTATATATAGAAAACCTGGCGTTCTCAGCGATATTGATGGATGAGTCTGAATTGTTAGACATTGTATGAATGGTGACATTGTTTACTGCTTTGTTACAAAAGGTTGCAAAATCCATAGGAATTTATGATCTATAAGTATTAGGCTCATCTCTGGGCAGATACCCAAACTTTCCTTCGACTTCTGAATCAACAAGCGGAGTTTCTCTGTGCATTGTACTGTGAGTACAATGACTTTACCGAGATCCACAGAAGGTAAAAAAGTGCAAATAATTGTAATGTTTTCCATGTGATTGAGACAATGGTGGAACGTGGAATGTGCCGGTGAAGGACACAGAAGGACTTCTGAGTAGGGTTCTGAAGGTTCTTCACTGGAAATTGAAAAAGGGAATAAACTTTTCAGGTATAACCTGAGAAGGAAAACACAAGGGGTCTTTAGTTGTAGTCTCCATTAGGGTTGAGCCAATCTTGAGATTTCAGGATTGTTTTTAAAATCCAATTTCCGATCATTTTCCAGCCGATCCCGATTGTGAAATTTGCTCAAACGCCGATAGGGATCCAATCTTTCCCGATCGCTCAACCCTAGTTACTTTATGTTTATGGAGTAGGGTTGAGCCAATCTTGAGATTTCAGGATCGTATTTAAAATCCAATTTTCGATCATTTTCCAGCCTATCCCGATCATGAAATTTGCTCGATCGCCGATCAGAAATCCGATCTTTCCCGATCCCGATTGCTCAAAGTCTCCATCCTTCTCTGGCAAGACATGGCAGAACATGAATGGGGTTGCTCAGTGGCAGATCCAGGCTTTGCGGGGCCCTGGGCAATTGACTTTGGCAGGCCCTACTTACCGGGGGGGTCTAGGATTTTTTTGAAAAAATTAGCCCTAAAAATGCATTTTTGAGGCATTTTTTTAACTAGTTCCTGTATCTGCACCACACATGTGACCGAGCTTCCTGCTCTCAGATAGAGGAGGGGGAAATGAGTGAGGTATGTGAAGGCTGGGGGACTGGTCTCACTTCTATTTATAGAGCTGTATGTCCGATGCCTAGCTACATCGGAAGCGCGCACGCAAGACCAGCGGCATAGAAGCGACGTCATCTCGCCGCTGGCTTTTAATATGAAACCCTGCCTACCAATTGACACAGGAAAACCAGGAAGAAAGAAGAGTTTACAGCAGTGAAGACTGGTGAGTAAGGGACATGGGAATACCCCTTTAAGGGCCTTGTGCTTCTAAGCTTCTAACCGGCCAACCCGACCGCGGCCCTGGATCCGCTCCTGGGGTTGCTTTTATTGACCAAGCTCCATCATTTCCTGGTACACATCTTCATTCTCGTCCCCTCTCATACTCTGCCTTCTTGTTCTTGTGGCAGGTTGGTCTCTCACCCAAGTGGGTCCATTGACTCTCTGTGTGCCACCTGCCTTGATTATGCCAACAACTTGGGTCTTACTTTTGCAGTGCTCCACCTACCTAGCACTCCAGTTCTTGACATTACCATACTGTAGCTGAGGCTCTGGCTCTTTCCTAATTAGTAAGACAGAATACTTACATTGACCCTCCCCTGCAGTGAAGGATCACTATGTAGTGAACTGGCTGTGGGGAGAGTGACTGAGCATGTGTGTCCACCAGGACTCAGTTCTGTAGGTGGACGTATAATTTGCTACACAAATTGAACACCAGCTGGTGCCATGCTATACATGTAAAAGCCATAACTCTTCACTGGATGATTTATTTAAGAGGAAGAAAATGGGATACACTTATTTTTTATGATCTATATGATATTTAGTGGTGGGACAACCACTTTCATTTAATGACCTGGTTGGTTGACTGAGCATGTGTGTCCATTGGCACTCAGCTGAGTAGGTGGACGTGCAAATTCCTATACACATAGGACAGCAGATGGAGCCATACTATGTAAGTCAATGGCATAGCCCTTCATTGATTTTTTTTTTTTATTTTACAGCACATGAATGAGAAAGTTATTGTTATGAGCTACATGAAATTTAGTGGTGGAAATACCCCTTTAACGTAATGCTAATAAAATAACCCAAAATCGTATTTTTAATAGTAATACATAAGATATAAATTACAGGAAAAATAATAAAATGAATAATTATTATTATTATTATTATTATTATTATTATTATTATTATTAATGTATTATTATTATTAATGTATTATTATTATTAATAATTATTATTATTATTATTATTATTAAATAAATTACATGTAATTAGATTTAATTAAATTCAATTTAATTAATTAATTTAATAAATAATAAAATTATTATTATTATTATTATTATTATTATTATTATTATTATTATTCAATTAGTAACAATATATTTTAAGGATAAAACAATAACAATAAATTTCCACAAGACTCTCCTACTAGAACATAGCTCTTCTCGGGTGACACAAAGGACGTCATGTTGCCCTTTGTGTGGAGCAGACGTTCTCTACAACCCATTTCTGGGCGATTAAATAGCGACAAAATAATAAGCAAAGAGCAGAGGCCTAAGAGACGGAGGAACATGCCAGCTTCAGAATGTGCCGTGCTAATGATGTGAAGGGGAAAATTCAAAGGACTGCGGTCGGCTTTTCATTTATTATGCAGCGATGTGTGCTCCAGAATTTAATTAGACCTAAAGCTAATTAAAATCATTCACACTTGATTAAACACGATGGAAATATATCTGGATGTATAAAGGTGATCTACTACTGTGCAGATAAAGGGGCTGTGCCCTACAAGGCCTACGTGTAGGGACAGTCCCAGGGGCAATGCACATGGACATAACATTACATTAGCTGTAACAGGTGGATGATTGGAGCAATACTACTCACATAGTGGTAAACACGTGTGGCTGAAACCCTGTGCATTATAATGCGGCCATTGGCAAGACTTGGCTGGATGGGGCTACTACCCTGCGACTGTTGAGTGGACCATCGCCTTTACTACTGGAATGGGCACAGGTATCGTGGCTCTCAGATGTTTGACTTTGGCATATTACAACCGGTAGGTCTCATGCAAGAGCAAAAGTGTACACAACGGTACAGACATGTGTAGCATTATACTATGGAGACACAAGGACTCTGTTTACTGCCATGTAAGGGGGTAAAGTGGTTAACCTTTTAGACATTGGCCCTAGATGAGAGTCCATAGTGGCCATATGTAGAGCCCTTGCCCAAGACTGACTGCCACTAGGGATGAGCAAATCGTTTTTTTATAAGTTGTACATGTTACAAATTTGTCAAAAATTTCAGGTTCTGACCAACCCGTAAACATGTGCGGCTCACCACCCACAAATCATGGTAATACTGGGACCTACATCTATTAGAAATGCATGCCACACCTTTGGACATGCCATGAACGTCTTAAGTTTCATCGATGTACCCTGGAAATCCATCTAGTAGAGTGCATACCTCAAGCCTCTGGTTATGGGTAAGAGAAGAACAGAGTCCTTAAACTCTGCACAACGGTCTTTCCAGCACCAACCGACTGAGACTTAGGGTGAGATATAAATTTCCATCAATGTGTCTTAAATTATTCTTCCCACAAGTCTCAAACATTGAGAAAATCATGCAAGTCAATTTCTTCATCTGTAACACCGGAGATCTGTGGTGGAACCAAATTGTAATTGAGTCTTACACAAAGTTTATTGGTGCCAAGAATTTTTAAGACTTGCTACATTTTACTTGGAACCTGTGTGCGCCCTAGGGCCATGTTTGGGTGGTATTTAACTTCAGTTCCCACACAACCAGTTCTTATAATATTTCCTGAAACTTCTTGTTTACAAGAAAGTCCATGTCTTGTTCTACTTTTTCACAGCTTTACCACTTCCTAAACGTGTGTCCCTATGGGTATGGGTTCAGATATTGGTTACTTTGTTGGTTTCATCACTCAGGATATATATCAGAATAATATGGCAGACTTGTTAAGACTGGCGGTCCAACCTACACTACCCACTTTTGTGAGGGTCTTGCACCAATGATTATCACACATCTACGCCAGAACATTGACCTACATATGTTTATCAATTTCCCCCACATTATATGTTTACCATAAGCTTGGTGGCTCAGTGGTTTATATAATTGTCTTACCATACTGAAGTCTGGATTTTGCTCAGGGCCTACGTCTTCTAGCTCTTCCTACAATTGTATAGACTTCGTCAAGAAACTTGGTTTTCCGTCAACTAAAGAACATGCTCATGCTCGGATGACCCTAGTTCATGGTCTTCTAATATACTTTAGACTTTAGGTAAAGTCACCATTCCGAAGCCCATTGGACCACCGAAAAGTTTAACCCAATTCTTAGACTCATAGGTTTCCTGACTCCCAGGGTTCGTCCAACCCTTCCTTAGTTTATGTATGTAAGAAATTTTTGAGCTTCACTGGGAAGAAGAACTGAAATAAGTCTTTATAATTTGTGGTAAGTTCTTCAGGTGCTGAAGGTATGAAGACACATAAAGGGGCTATGCCCCCAAAATATAGAGGATAAATTGTTGATCGTGGGAGTCTGATCATTAAGATCCCAACCTTTCCTGAGAATGGGGCTTTTCATTCCCATTGTGGGTACGGCTGAAGACAGGTGAACCCCCGATGGATGGGAGGGCCAGAGATGGATGAGATGAATGGCTCTCCTATTGAGGTGGATGGGAGTTGGGATGTGTCTGCATCCACCCGGTTGCCTTCTTCAGTAGTCAGATCACCACTGATTAGATATGTACCCTCTATCCTATGGATTGGTGGTAAATATTATTCATGGCATAACCTCTTTACTTTTTGCACCCATGGCTAATAAATTATGGTCCCGAACAAGTTTACCACCCCCCTGTCCTCTGTTAACCAAAATTCTTTGAAATGGGTATTTGCAAACCCATTTTCCAAACCAGGCAAAGCCTTGTAAGACCCTCCAAGACTTGTATGAATTTGGAGAGTAGACACACGACACAAGACTCTTGTCCTGTGATATTTTTGAGAAGTTTTTGGTTCCCATATCCTCCTCCGAGATTCTTCCACTGACCACAGACTGCAATTTTTTTTGTGTTAAAAATATTTTTAGATGAAACATATAAAAATGAAAAAATCCAAGTTTATACATATAGATATTTTTTTTTTTTCCAAGGAAGGCGCAGCATCTTTTTTTTTTTTTTTTTGCAACGACAACCCCGAGGATACAGCAGTTGTCTTCAAATCTGTGACCATAAAAATCATTATCTCTGTGAAATACAGCAATTTGGGAGATAATCAAATAGTGACCACGGGGCAGAGCTGCCAATCTGAAGGATTATGCTCTGTGAACGCCTGATTCCGCCTGACCTTCCTCCGAGCCAGCTGTCAGCTTGGCGAAAACACACACAATTCGACTTCAGGCACATTCATTAGACTGTCTTGAGTGAAGAAAATCATTTGCATAAAACCCCGGCTTTCTTAATTAGTACTTCATTTCTCCCTTGACTTATTCAATGGCGAAGTTCAAAATTCTTTCACCTAGCTAAAGTCGTGGCGTGGAGCGCGCAGAAAATATGGAGTTGCTCGAAGAGCTTGATCATCTTGGTATCTCAACAGGAACATGCCCTGGTGTGAATTAGTTTTCTGCTTGAGAAGAAAAAAAAAAAACCCTGGTTCCATGAATCAATATGACACAGTTGTCTTCGGTGGCATTTACTTATTAATACATCAAAGCCTATTGTGAAGAACAACCTTGTACGTTGCCATGACTGGTGGCGAGTCCAATCATTTAAGGCAGTCATCTTACCGTCAGCTTCTCGAATGTTACAAATACTTTGCAGTCTTGTTGTCCTCCATGGCCACCTGCCCCCGTAGATCGTAGTCATGAGTCTAAACACGTTTTACCTGTTGCAATTAAAATTCCGAACTTGATGTTTTAGAAAATGTGCTGGTCCTACAAGATATATTGACAGCGTATAACCCTGGGAACAGTATAATGCACCCAGGCTGCAGGGCTATTTTGTGTGTGTGACGGCACATGGCATCTAAAGGACAGTCGAGTCTATAGGAATGTATCTTGCAATGTGTGCAATCTTGCGCTGGAGGGGATCAGCTGCATCAATAGTTGTAGCTCAACATTTCATATGTCATAGTCATCCAAAATTGACAACGGCAGCACTCTAAAAATCATGAAAACATGTCTATAATCGACTATGTGGTGTTGTTTCATCTCCAACCAAGCTCTGGTTAGAACTGAAACATTGGAACGTGAATGAAGAAATGGACATTAAGTAAGGCGAAGCTATCAGGGCTCTTCGGGGTACTTAACCATCCATGGGACCATATGAACCAGTGGCTTAGGGTCCTAAATAACTTACCCCTAACTATGTTCATGGCCACATTTGAAAAAAAAAAAAAAAAACCTTTATACATACCTAGAAGTTAGTCCAATGAGATGTGTTGAACTAATGTTTTTTCTGGAAAAAGTGCAGCTCTTGACCGAAGCCAAGGAAGTACACCTACAAGGTCTAGGGTCCAGCACATCTGTACTGAAGCTAAAATATACTACTCTGCCTTAGGGAAGAGCAGGGTCAAGCAAAGTGAGGTTTCCAAAAATTTGAGGTTTGGCCAAGCCGAAGATTTTCACGGTTCTTCATCTATGATTGGGTCAGATGAGTCTTCTGTTCTGGTGTCCTTTGGCCTCTTCCGGATACTAGATGACATCAGAGGCACTGGGGACTGCAAAGGCCTGTGGCTGAAGTGGGTCAATGTCGTAACGCTTTGATGAAAGTGTCATGCCAAGCACCCTACGTGACAACACTTCCTTGGCCCCTCCAGTATTTATACTCTGGGGTCTAAAGAGAATAATATAATAGTATGATAGTAGGGTAATGGACCTTCCAGTGTACATTGAACAAGCCAAATCTCATGAATATCCAGAAGATGAATCTTCCTCATTGTGGGTGAAGAGCTACAAAGGCACCAGGAGTTTCAGGAGCTCGGTAAAAGTAAAGTTTTTTTTTTTTTTTTTTTTACATTGGTCACAGACAGCATTAGTATAGGACTATTTGAGTAACTAAATAACTGGTCCATAAGGACCCATGGATTCTATAATGCCCCAAATAGCCCTTATAGGGTCTGTTTAAATCCATTTTTGAAATGCCATTGTTGACTGTTTAGATATCTGCAGATAGGACTCTATCTCAATGACTTCTGGACTACCCATTGACTTTGTAGTCCACTCTTAACACTGCCAGTTGTTCTGTGGAGCCCCTTTACCCAGTACAGGTGGTGAGTGACAGAAGGATACTGTCCATGGTGAGCTCCATGCGGGAGAACAAATCCCACCCCATGTATGGGACCTTGACGGAACTTGGCAGCACTGTAAGTGATCGTCTGCTCCACCCCAAGTGTGAGAAGGAGCTATCATAGGTCCTTCCTCCCAATTGCAATCAGACTACATAATCTACATGAGACCAAGCAAAGATCACTCTGCACAGAGAACATAAATGATCCTGAAGACTTCCTTCTTTCTTCTCTTCCTTAGTTGCTATGGACTCCTAGTATATCTTCTCTTCTCAGCATATGTGTGACTACTTCCGTAATGTATTACTGTTTTATTATCCTGTATTATTCATGCTGCTGTAACATACTGAAATTTCCCCACCGTGAGACTATTAAAGGATTATCCATCCATCCATCCATCCAGCCATTCATCCATCCATTGCAGTATTGAGAAGCTGCACAATTTCTACCACAGCCAGAACTGCTATAGAGAAGGCAAGGATGGAACTAAATGAATCTTCAGAGCTTTGCCCATCTCTACTTATCTCTACACATGAGTTTAATCTCTCGGCTATGACCATGTCCTAAGTCACATCCCTCAACAGTCAGAAAAAGCTGCCATTGTTATATGGCCACTAAAATAAGAGTTGTAAAGCTCAAGTCATTAAATAACGCTGTCATTCAAGTCAAGTACTGCCATTGTTTTAGGACAAGGAGAACACACTGGAAATCCCTTCTAGTTTGTTGCAACTTTTATTAGAATTGGTGAGGAGGACCACCTGCTGTGCCGGCAGATGGAGCGAGGAAAACTTAGAAGGGGGCTCAGAGCTAAAGTAGAACTGCAGTTTTCTTATTCTCAGAATCTGTGGGGCTTCCAGAGGTCATAACCCTACTGATCATAAAGTCATAGCGTCATGCCATCACATAATATAATAATATCCCTCTAAGTTTTAAACATACCTGTTTGACTTTTCAGGACAAGCTGCCATGTGTAGGAGACGTAACACAATTTCTGGCTATTATATGACTTGCCGTATATCCTGCAGGGTTTAGCAGTTTCTCCTACTTCCATCTATATCTATAGTTTGTATTCCATTGTGAGCTGATGGCTGGAGACTAGCTGTCATACAATGTTCACAGTAAGTATAGGAGAATCTGCTCTATGGACTATGCAGGACATATATAGAGAAGTACTGACATGCACAATGTGAGTTAGGTGTTTTGGTTGTGATATAAAGCTCCTATCCAGCATCTTTCCTCTTTTATCTCCATGTCTTTCTGCTCACTCTTTCCTCTCCTCTCTCCATAGACATCTATAGACCTGCAGTCCTTCACAATGGATAGAGCAGGGATTTTCACAGTGAAAGTCATTTGAGCAGAGAGATGGGGCAGGGTAACAACCTGATAAGAGGAGAACTAGGCATTTTTCAACGATAAGATATATTACGAAGTTTCCTATATTGGCCTGTGTTATTCATCTATTAAAAGCTTGTTGGGACGACAGGGACTATGTAAGGTATACAGATGACCAGAGGTTAAAACGTTTGTGCCTTTAAGTAATTGTGGCCCATCTGATGCCAGCTTACCACACAATAGGACACGAGAATAAAACGCCAATCTTACGTGACCAACTTCATCAACCATATGGTGCCTATGATATATGAAAAAATACAGTCCATTTTCAAGGACTCCATTCACCCATTGACCCCATATAGAAACAAATGCTGCATGTATCCTGTACTGATCATATGACCAAGGCTCGACTTAGTCATGTGAACAGAGCCATAGTGAATGTGCTCCAATGAGTCATCTCCAGGCTACCGGTCCATTCGACTACTGTAAAGCATATCTCTGAGTCTTGTATATGGCAGCTCAGGCAAGATGGCCGACTCCATAATCGGAAACCTATTGGTTTTATTAGCCTAAATATATAGAGGTGATACATTCCCTTCCTCATCAATAACACTTAGAAATTTTATTCTTAGAAAGTTTAATTAAATTTTAAAATTTTTCAATTTCAAAATTACATTTTTTTTTGTAGGTAAGGAAAAAAAAACCTAGAAAAAATACCCATCCGCTTATAAAGAGCCGAATGATCGCGCCTTTGTTTCCTATGTATCAAGAGTTTCCGTATGATTAAATAAAGAAATGGAGAAATGGGTTAACTAAGGTTCCAATAACAAGAAAATATGGTGTGAATAATCCTATTGAAAGATGTAGGGAACCTTAAGATATATATGGAGCTTATGTGGGGATTTACATTTCAATGTGCAAATCTGTGTGATGGTTTTTGAGAAAATTCATGCATGCAACACTTACAAATTACTATGCTACATTCCTTCTTGTCTGATCTATTTCATGCTTGTTATAGGCTTTCTAAAGACTGTGAAGGGAATGTCACAAGTGTTGAACCATTCCAAGCAAAACAATTCTGCAGTACATTAACCATCCGGTAGCTCCCAATGCTGCGAGTGGCAGAAGTTTTAATCTCGAGGACAATACGCGGGGGAAGAAAAAAGTTGGTTGGTTGATTTTGCTGAAATGCTCAAGGTAGAATATAGAAATGTAAAAAGTTATGGAAAGGTGAACTCCACTGTGACTCTACCAAAGCGCCTCCTTTAAAAGGCCATTGACTTTAATGGTACGTTATCAAAAATATTCCAAAATATTTCAAAATGGCAGCCTTACCTGCAGTATAGTTGAAGACGTTCATGGAAGTTTTTGAGTTTTTTTCAAAAATTTTCAATGTGATGTCAACCATTCTTCTCATTGAACGTTGATCCAGGGTTTTTATACTGACTGCCAGATTTGGAGTTGGGAAGGAATTTTTTCCCCTGAAATAGGGCAATTGGCATGAGCCTCATGGGGGGTTTTGCCTTCCTCTGGATCAACACTGTAGGGATTGTAGGGTTATAGGTTGGACTTGATGGACTAATGTCTTTATCCAATCTCATCAACTATGTAACTATGTAACATGTCTTCATGATGTTCTTGTAGATCCCAAGCTAATTTTTAGATCATTAAAAGGTATTTCTGGGGTTTTAAATATCGATAGCCTAGCCATATCTATGGGAATCCAACACCCAAAACCGTCAATCATCGGTTTGGGTGTTCATTGCTTATCAAGAACAGCATTGTATGGTAAATTGTCCAAGAAAGCTACAATACTGCCACCAAACAGTGACGGTTCTGAAGACTGTGACATGGTCTCCCAATTTCTACAAAGTACATCCCTCCATGAAGGGTGCAAAAATGGGGGATTCCTTAGATTCCACATACCAATCTACACCAAGAACTCTGGGGAGGAAAAATAAGTTATAAAATCATATTATGTAGAATGCCATGTTACAAATTACACTTGGCCATGACCTTTTGCCATTATTGGCATCTTCCAATTCCCAACATTCAAGAATGATTTATCAATGTGGTTGTACTCAATGGGGACAGACATATAGAGCAGAAGACTTCAAAAGCAAAAAGGTATGTGGCCCCATTGCTAAATAATGACAGATCTGATGAACAGGCTGCCCCTCTGTTAAATGAGTCAGGGGAATTAATTCACCATTATTCAGTGCATTTTGGTTATCGTAATGCCATTGTCAGAAGATGTCTATAAAGATAATCTATCAGGCCAAGTATAAAGAGGTTAAACTATACCCAACTACATGGTTGTGCCATTTGCATAAGTTTTGATCCAACTTCAGTCAATGCTCCCCAACCCTTTCCCTCTGCTCTTGATTGGTGGCTCTTGCCAGTTTTGGACTGGCCCACCATAGCACTAGAGGATCATCTTGAGGGTCCAGCCTCTAACACCATAATGGCAGAAGCGAAGCAGCATATTGGTATTCACCACTACACAGTTTGTATCACACTTGAGAAAGGGCAGATGCCCGAAACGAGTCGTGTTTAATAAACTGTTCAAGATCATACGTTGGTGTGCGTGCTTACTCCCTACTCCTCCACTCCTGTCGGGCTTGCCTGAGGAATCACCTATCTAACAAAAGCCCCTATTTTCCAGAGGTTCTTGGAGGGTGGGCCACAATTATTTTTTTTCTGGTGGGCCCAAAGAACTTCAGTCCAACATTGGCACTATTATCCTTCAGGTAGGCAGCTAGAGTCGTCACTCAAAAAATCATCCTCTTTCCAGACAGTATAGTACTTTCAGTGTAACGTCTTGGGATTTCCTTCCACAAGAAAGCCAAGCAATGTCCCAGACTACAGAAGCAATCAGCTCTGTACTATATGTATATGGGTTCAGTACCAAGTATGATAGTGTAGTACCAAATGTATTTGACTTATACCAAATCGTGATACAACTGTTTACCATTTTTGCATAACAGAGGACCTTTCACCCATTGTTCACCTTCCACCAATTCAAAAACATTACATCCATCACTAGGCAAAGCTCCACTGGCACAGTTGGAATTTTTTCTCTAGTCTCGACCATTCCCGAGAAATCATGGCTGTTATCTTTGGCACAATCCTACTCTTTACTGTCATGTGGGTGGTTCCAGGCTACAGCAGAAAGAGATAGATTGTCCATCTGGCAGCAGAGAGCATAAGTGTGCTGAAGGTGAAAGCAAAGATGGCTTGGGAATGGCGGGAGCTAGAAAAATTTTTTCCAACTGTGTGTTAGGATGGGCTTTCCATCCAGCGCATAGTGCCACCTGCGGGCCAGTCCAAGCCTCGCCCTCGGCATCGTGAAGTGAGGTGTCTGGAGTCTAGGTCCAGCTTTCAGCCCACTGAGCATGCTCAGACCTTTTGGAGCCGCTCAGAGGCTAAGTGCCATTTTTTCCCTACTGAGCATGCTCAGACCTTTTGGAGCCACTCAGAGGCTGTGCCATTCTTTCCCTACTGAGCATGCTCAGACCTTTTGGAGCCACTCAGAGGCTAAATCCCATTTTGCCCATACTGAGCATGATCGGTGAGGTCATGGCCATTGCCCCTGTTGGGCGGGGATTAGCCTTTATATAGTGTGAGCTGACGCCCGCCCGGTGCTCACACTTTAACTGAAATATTTTGAGACAGAAGGTCAGGGCTAGGTTCCAGTGATAGGCAGGAGCAGTCTAGGGATCTAGTTAGGATTCCTTGGCTCTGCCAGTGGGATTCAGATAGCCTATTGTCTGTCCACTACTATTGTAGCTCCTAACTTAGGCGGAGCATGTTCTGCTGCTGACCAGGGGTGATGGTTAACCCTTGGCAACTTTGCTGTATCAGCTATACTCAGGTGCACCTTGCCAGTGAAGTTAACTGGTGGGGTTCGGTTGCAGCTTATTCACATTTAGTACCGCACACACCACTGCCAGTGTAGTTAACTTGTAGTTGGCTGTGCTCTGTCAGACGGCCGCCCTCCTGGGGCTTGTGGACCTCACTGCAGTGTTCTGCAGTCTAGCGGTTCTGTTGACGCTAAAATTATTATTTTCATATTTATAGACAGAACCGTAACACTGTGCCAGAATCAGTGGAGCGGCGCCTCTAGAAGGATGCAAAGAGTTGAAGTTGGTAGAGGTGGTGGAAGGTCTTCTTTAAGTATGGAAAAATTCAGTGGATATACTCATGTGCACTACTAAATATTGTGCTAATTGTAAAGGGATGACCTTGAAATGAATGCATCAATTATGTAACAATTTTGTAAATATTGCCGAAATTCTTATTCCATCCACTCGTCCTCTCTTCTCCAGCAGGCAGCCATCACTTTATAACAGCTTCTTTATTTAAGGCCCGGCACCTCCATTAGATACAACTGTTATTCCTCCCTAAATGAGAAGGCTTTTAAGTTTTAATTAATCTCCGTCGCCTAAGTTGCAGGTGGTCAATGTGTTTCCGTGTTTAGTGTTCTGAAAAGACCCCGAGGACGGCAGAGTATATGAGTCTAGTGTGGCAGAACATTACAGAAGAGATTTTTTTTTTTTTTTTAACTGAATTTCATCATCAAAATCTAATTAAAGAATATCTCTCTCTTAAAATACACCAAATTAATTGCTCGGACTCCATGTAGGAAGGAACGGATTCTGATTAATTCAGCGTGAACTCGAGACTAGATGTTAGTTATTCATTAGGAAATGTAATGGCATTTTAGAAATGGATGGAGAGTTGACTGTCAGTTCAGATCACGAGGAGGGTCAGTGACGACCTAGGACGTGGGCACATCGAAGCCAGCCATAGACGAGAGATGTTAAGCGGCAAGCTGTAATTCTTCAGACTAGTTTTGCAAGATGCAACAAGTATCCATGCCACCAGTTAAAAGGAATGTTATACAAAGGCAACTTTTCATCTTTGTTGAGGGGCTCGCTTCTTTAGAAATTCTTGCCAGGTCTAGGCACACATTTCCACTCTAGAGACCATACAGGTAGACCTCAAAACCTATTCCCACCGATACACCCATACACATGCAAACTTGGCCAAGCATTCATGTATCATCTATAGAGAGGCAAGAGTCTTTCCATTAGGGAAGGCTGATGGTCTACACACACATTGCGATGGTTGGCCAGTCTTGCCAAAATTGTCAGCTTTGGTCGACATTTGTAGCACTGCCTTTAAATTTTTCTTCTGGGCTGAGAATTCTAAATTTTTTGCTATTTTAAACCTCTTATTCTGTAAAAATAAGAGTTGGAACCCCCCTATAATATCTGGCAATCTTTGCCGGGTCTTCAAATAAGGGGATATCGTCACTCCTTAGGGAGAGACCACCATATAGGTGTGTGGAGACTTATTAAGCCTTTAGCACTCCACTTTGCAAGGGACCATGGGAAGAATAGGCAAATCTGTCTTCCATGATGTAATTAGGAAGTCAGGTGCCTCAGTGTTGCAAACCAATAGAGGGCGCTCACTGGAATTTGCAAGCCTGTCTTCCCTGATGTAATTAGGAAGACAGAATCTCAGTGATATGGCCTAATAAAGGCTGCTCCCTTTAACATCATGCTCGACCTTCCAAGAGGCCTTTGTTTTGCAATGATGCTGGGATTATTACCAGGTATAGTCTCTCAACCGAGGACGGACGTTTCGATGTTATTACATCTCATCAGCCTGTTGTAGAGAAGACTAACCTGGTAGAGGTGAGAGGCTTAGACAGGGTAAGGGGATATCGTCACTCCTTAGGGGGTCTTCGAATACTAAGCATAGTTGAAGATCCTCCAACTACCTCCAGATGTATAATAAAAACAAAAAAATTACAACATATTAAAATATACTAAGAGAGTTCAAAATGGCCGCTTCAACCAAAACGTTCATGGATTTTTTAAAGTCAAATTGCAGCCAAAACACGGGTTTATTTCTCCTTGTGCTGCCATTCCATGAAATCCTATAAGAGAATAGACTTCTACTGTCAATTTGTAAATGATTTGTCATAAGAATTTATTGTGTCCCTCTTATTGATCTTCACCATCCAGTTCTTCTAGACACAAGTCTTAAAATCTCTCCCTTCATTTCATTACTCGGTATTTATTGAACATGAAAATCTAAAAGGAGCAAACACACCATAATCCAATATAGGAAACATTACCTGATGGAGATGAAAGTGATTTAGGGTCCATGGAGACCGTATCATGTGATCACTTGATGATATTAGATGCATTGTCTCATAATGTTCATAGAATTTCTTCTTCGACGTTGACGACGGTAAAAAGACAGAGGAAAACTTTGAGCGAAAAGCAACTAATACCATCTGATCTTTTTAAGGATCGCCACCCCAATCATTATTATATTCTAGGGTTTCTTTGGCTAAATTGTCATGGCGTCATTACCCAATGTGACCACTGAGGCTCAATCGCAGACCTCAAAGGTGAACCAAGGCAAAAGTCATTGAAGTGCTTATTGGCTACCATTAGACCCCGTAAACCAATGGGCTGACACTCTTTTGTTAATAATGATCATTATGATTCAGAGAGCGGTAGTCGGTCTGGGTCATCAGGGGGCAATTTTAACCATGGAAACACCCCCTTGCGTATGCCCCTGGATACTGTTTGTAGCCATTGCCTGCATTGGTCAAGAATCTCCAAGAGATCTCCAACTCCAAGAGGTCCAAGAGACAGAAATAGACTTGACAGGCTGATCAGAAGGGCCAGCTCTGATCTGGGGAGCCCCCTGGACCCAGTACAGGTGGTGGGTGACAGAAGGATACTGTCCGTGGTGAGTTCCATGTGGTAGAACAAATTCCACCCAATGTATGAGACCTTGATGGCACTTGGCAGCACTGTAAGTGAACGTTAAATTTACCCCAAGTGTGAGAAGGAGCTATCAGAAGTCCTTCCTCCCAACCACGATCAGGCTACATAATCTACATCAGACCAAGCGAAGATCACTCCACACAGAGAACTAAATGATCCTGAAGTCTTCTTTCGTTCTTTCTTCTCTTCCTTAGCTGCTATGGGCTCCTAGTATATCTTCTCATCTCAACATATGTGTGTCTACTTCCGTAATATAATACTGTTTATTATCCTGTATCTCTATTACTATGCTGCTGTAACATTCTGAAATTTCCCCAAGGTGGAACTATTAAAGGATTATCTTGTCTTATCTTATTCCAGATAGTACACCGCTATCAACTCACAATTTTTTACTGGGTCCTTCACAACTAGACTTCCCTTTTAGACATGGCAGCTGCTATATGATTGTTATAATGTGTGGAACCTAACACGGGTATTAAAAAGGACCAAAAAGAGAATCCCTATGTCATGTCTCACCTTCTCAATCCCTGACCTAACACAATATACCATGTTACCTTGAACACTCCTTTCCCACCTCACCTGTACGTAGCATAAAATATTTTATACACTGTAACAAGGCATCGGTAACTCTATAAACCCGAATTTGATTCATCAGCGTCCTGCCATATAAACAATAGGAACAAATAAAGAATAAATTCTAATTAAACCGACCGCTCGCTGGCTCTGAGTAAGCGGCTGCCGAGCAGATGTGGACAATACCTTACTTTATATTCGTTGCCATCGGTTTCCATTATAGTAATAAAGAAATATGCTCTCTATTAAGTTAAATCTACCTTGAAGAGCGCTGAGCTATCAATGAAGACTAGTGAGGAAACCAGTTATTAAACCATTTTCCTATAAACATAATAGGCAACCCACCAGTGGCAATTATGTAGAGGACACTTCTGATATTTTTATGGCGTATAAAATGGTATTGAGTATTCCTTCCCTTTGTCTTCTCTCCCCGATTGTCACCCATTCCCTAAACGTTTAACAAAATTGCTGTTTTTATTGAAGATTAAATTCTAATATCTTATTTTATACCAGTTCATAAAGCGTGCCGAGCATAGAACGTTCTATGGAAGACAGAGCCGCAACTTTGTAGCAAATCCTAATGGGCGCTCCAATCCTAATGTATGCCCCGATCCTAATGTATGCCCTTTATGTTCCATAAAACCGACTATGCTGGAATAGTTATGGCTATATGAAGATAAGGGTTAAATTCAGACTTTCCATAGAGTGTGTACCCCCATACCCCTCCCCAAACACCCATGTCAGTTTACATCCCATCACGTCTCCTTGATAAATGTCAAAAATCTTTTATTTTGATGAATAAATCAACCAGATGGAGATAACTCGGCGTGACAGATACTTGCAAAGTATCGATGGCAAAAGTTTTCCTTGGAAGAGATAACATCATCATCATCCTTCAGATTCTTGGAGGTTTGGTGAATATTCAGATCTATTTCCAAAAAGATTCAAAAACAAGACTATTAGAAAATAGGTCGTATATTGTTACCTATCTCTAAGGTTTGTTACAAATTTTCCAAAGACTTCAGGTTCGGGGTCCAGGTTGCAGGTTATCTGTGGTGTGCATGACTTCAAAAAGTTGCCATAAAGGCTTCAAGAGAATGAAAAGGGACAACCAGATGCCCAGGAAAGTTGAGTATAAGTGCTTACTATTTTCTGTTACCTCTACTTGGGCTCAATTTTTAATACACTAAGGTCTGTGAAGTCCCCTGAGTATGATAGAGTTCCATGGGTGTTGAAGCTTCAAATTTTATGGTTTGAGCGATTCTATTTTTGAAATTTCGGTTCAAATCCGGTTCCAAACAAATTTTTTTCACACATTCATACAAGGGAGGAATCTGAGATGCAAGACTGTGTGAATGGCCCCTTTAAGTAGGTTTTGAAGCCTTCCAAAAAGTGATCTTGTACTGTTGAGACTGGTGATGCAAAGACAGAAGTCTACTACTATAGATAGGTTCCTAGGAGCCCTGACAGTATTCTACACTATGTTTTATAGATAGGTTCCTAGGAGTCCTGACAGTATTCTACACTATGTGTTATAGATAGGTTCCTAGGAGCCCTGACAGTATTCTACACTATGTTTTATAGATAGGTTCCTAGGAGCCCTGACAGTATTCTACACTATGTTTTATAGATAGGTTCCTAGGAGTCCTGACAGTATTCTACACTATGTGTTATAGATAGGTTCCTAGGAGCCCTGACAGTATTCTACACTATGTTTTATAGATAGGTTCCTAGGAGCCCTGACAGTATTCTACACTATGTGTTATAGATAGGTTGCCAGGAGTCCTCAGAGTGTTCTACACTATGTTTTATAGATAGGTTCCTAGGAGCCCTGACAGTATTCTACGCTATGTTTTATAGATACGTTCCTAGGAGCCCTGACAGTATTCTACGTTATGTTTTATAGATACGTTCCTAGGAGCCCTGACAGTATTCTACGCTATGTTTTATAGATAGGTTCCTAGGAGCCCTGACAGTATTCTACACTATGTTTTATAGATAGGTTCCTAGGAGCCCTAAGAGTGTTATACACTATGTTTTATAGATAGGTTCCTAGGAGCCCTGACAGTATTCTACACTATGTTTTATAGATAGTTTCCTAGGAGCCCTAAGAGTGTTATACACTATGTTTTATAGATAGGTTCCTAGGAGCCCTAGTTGTTTTTTCATAACAACCCATGGATTGTCTTTAGTATATAAATGAATAGGGTTGAGCTGCAATACCAGACACAGCCATGGCCAAATGTAGCGCTGTTTCAGGACAAAGAAGCAAGACTGTTTTTCTAATTCTATAAGTCCCCTTCAGTTTTTATTGGTATATATCGAAACATTTACTATGTTATCGCCTATGACAGTAAAGCAAGCTTGTGTTGTGTGCATCGGGGATCCGCGCACTTGTACTGTACGTAATGGAAGGTTTTACCCATCTACGACTTTGCCCTTGTTAATTAATTTTGTGTGTTCCCAACTAAAACTTTATCCAATTAACTCTCGCAGTAGAGTCAGAGCTATCAAAACAGATCACCATTAATCAGATTAAAAGCACATGCTGGCAGCGCTACATCTACCCTTGGTGCCAGCAACGGCTCAGGACATATTGCTTCACTTTCTTGCTTCTATTTAGGCTGCATAATGAAAGCAAGTGAACTTCAGTCTATTTCATTTTATTCTTATTTTCTAACAAATATTATTTTAGGACATACAGAAGCTAGGAAAAGTATTCACACGCCTCGAACGTGATCATATTCTGTCACCTTACAACCACAAACTTAAATGCACTATATTGAAATTTTAAGGGATAGACCAACACAAAGTAGCAGATATTTGTGAAGTGGAAGGAAAATAATACATGGTTTTTAGAATTTTCATTAAAAAAAAATTGGTGCAAAAGTCTTCAGCCCCCTGTACTCTGATACTAAATAAAATCCAGTGTACACAATGGCTTTCAGAAGTCACTTAATGAGTTAATAGAGTCCGAATATGTGTAATGTAGTCTCAGTATAAATATTTCTGTTCTGTGAAGGTCTCAGTGGTTTGTTAGAGAACACTAGTGGACAAACAGCATCATGAAGACCAAGGAACTCACCAAAAAGGAGAGATAAAGTTGTGGAGAAGTGTAAAGCAGGGTTAAGTGATAAAACACTTAACATTTAGCATATTATTTCTAAAGAAACCAACCACCGCCCAACGTGGGGCTTGAACCCACGACCCAGAGATTAAGAGTCTCATGCTCTACCGACTGAGCTCGCCGGGCTCTAAAGGAAACCAACCACCGACCAATGTGGGGCTCGAACCCACGAACCTGAGATTAAGAGTCTCATGCTCTACCGACTGAGCTAGCCGGGCTCTAAAAGAAACAAACCACCGCCCAACGTGGGGCTTGAACCCACGACCTTGAGATTAAAAGTCTCATGCTCTACCGATTGAGCTAGCTAGGCTCTAAAAGAAACCAACCACCGCTCAACGTGGGGCTCGAACCCACGACCCTGAGATTAAGAGTCTCATGCCCTACCGACTGAGCTAGCCGGGCTCAGTTGGTAGAGCAGAGCCCGACTAGCTCATTTGGTAGAGCATGAGACTCTTAATCTCAGGGTCGTGGGTTCGAGCCCCACGTTGGGCAGTGGTTGATATTATTTCTAAAGTCAGAGCAAAACACAACTGGCCGGCATCTCAAGTGCTTCTAATCTCTGAACTTCTGAATTGGTTAGATTTCAAACCCAATGAAGAATTTGAGAAACAGTTGAGACGTCTGCATGGATATTAGACTTTTGGAAGACCCTGCTTATGTCTGTATCGGGTTTAAAGGGAGTCTATCACCTATTATCCCAATCCAACAGATAGCTAGAAACAAATAGTGTTTTCCCCTTGTGAATTGGTATCTCTGTTGCTGAGATATCACCAACTTAACCCTTCAGACTCCTGAGCTTAATACGTGGAGTCCAAGTGAAGACATATAGACACGACAAACAGTCTTACTCACCTCTCCTGGCCCACATTGTGGATTCTGGTGTGGGTCGCCTTTTCCCCTTTTCCTCAATCACATCAGTGGTCCAGGCGGACCGCAGGAGGGCTCTGATTGGAGATCAGAGATCTCCCGATTCCACCAAGGTCAGAAGAGTCCTAACTAGGATGGGGACCTGCACTAGATGCAATAACGGAACGCAGAAGAGGTAAGACTTATGGGTACACACCTTCAGGCCTGTATACCAATAGCACTTCCGGTTTTATAGAACAAGTTCAGCCCAAATGGAAAATTGCCGAACCCTTGTGAATATTCACAAATTGAATTTCATGAGGTTCTCGTTCGCCCATCACTGTTGCCTATCAATCACCAATTTTAACTATTGTGGATCTTCTAGAGTAAGTTGTGTATTATGTAATATAATCAGTGGGGTTCAGAGGCCAAAATCACCCTCTAGACATGATACAATGAACCCTCAAAACTTCCGCCATTATGGAAATTACATATTTCGGCACGAAGAGGAGATCCATATAAACCAGTAAAATGGCCACTTCCATAATGAGGATTTTTTTTCCGATTTTTTTAGAGGTGATTTTACTTTTCTAATCTTAGCCACTGAAGAGGGTTTCTGCTAAGAGCCACTGCTCCTTATCTCCGTTACCATTTTCTTATTAGAATATGTAGAATATTGAAGCTCGCAACAGTACAATAATAAATCAAATGCAAATCAGTTTACTTCTCACTCATGGATTTACATAAAATAAGCCCCAAGTAGTTGTGCTTGATTCTGCAAATGTGTTGTTAACCTATTTGCCATAGGGAAGTAATCTGAGGTCATCCTTGTAAACTGGTAAATAAAATATTTTCACATCACTGCCGCCTCATCCAGTCCTCTTATCCTTCTTAGATCCTATTTTCGAAACCGCTCTTCACATTTTTCAATATCAATTTTTTTTTTTCAAATAGAAACCAAGACCACACAGGCTAGTAACATGATAAAAAATATATATATAGTAGTCATGTCGGCCAGTATCCATAGAAGGAGAAATAGTATATAGCGGGTATGCAAAAAGGTAAACATTACCAAAAAAAATTGTCTAAGCCCAATTTTTTAGACCTCCAATTTGTTCTCACTTTATTCACATTACCTGCATGCCCTGCTGGATACGGATTGTAGAAATACACAGAGACACGTGTCATCATTGTGGAAGGCACGATGGATCAACACAAGTATGCATCTATTCTTGCAGACCATGTTCACCCCTACATGCGAATTGTTTTTCCTCAGGATGATGGCATCTACCAGCAGGACAATGTGACGTGTCATAAAGCTTGCAGTGTACATGCGTGGTTCAAGGAGCACCAGGATGAGTTTACCGTACTCCCTTGGCCAGCAAATTCCCCAGACTTGAACCCAATCGAGAATCTGTGGGGCCACCTGGATCGGGTTGTTCTTGGATGCTCAACTGCGTAACCTAGCGCAGCTGGCCACGGCACTGGAGTCGGCATGGCTCAACATCTCAGTGACCATCATCACAACATTCCCTCTCTTCCTGCACGTCTCGCAGCGGTCCGCTCTGCCACAGGTGGTTATTCTGGATTTTGACAGGTGGTCACATTAATGTGACTGCATATATATATATATATATATATATATATATGTAGGCACATGGAATCCTTATGGTTCTGCTTTATGAATCCCGTAAAAGGTAAAGGTAAATTTTACACCTTCCCTGGACCTCCGCCTATTATACCCTAGGATCTTTCACTACAGCTGTATTTGCCTTATAGAGCTAGAAATTGGATAGATAGGTTAATAGGAAGTCTAAATAGTATTCTACACTATGTTTATAGATAGGTTCCTAGGAGCCCTGACAGTGTTCTACACTATGTTTATAGATAGGTTCCTAGGAGCCCTGACAGTGTTCTACACTATGTTTTATAGATAGGTTCCTAGGAGCCCTGACAGTGTTCTACACTATGTTTTATAGATAGGTTCCTAGGAGCCCTGAGAGTGTTATACACTATGTTTTATAGATAAGTTCCTAGGACCCCTGACAGTATTCTACACTATGTTTTATAGATAGATTCCTCAGAGTCCTGACAGTATTCTACACTATGTTTTATAGATAGATTCCTCGGAGTCCTGACAGTGTTCTACACTATGTTTTATAGATAGGTTCCTAGGAGCCCTAATAAAGACAGCTATCTCTTATCAACCACGGCTTTGATAATACAACTCTTTAAGCTTGTCCTGATACATTGCAGAAAGCTTGTTTCTATCTATTTTATTTTTATTTATTTAAAGTGCAAAATAGTCCTTTTTATCACACAGGTTTCACAAAAAGTTCACAAGGATGCTGTCTACCCCAAGCCTGCTCTAACAGGAGAAGGTCACCCAAGCCAAAAGGCCATGCAAGGGTCAGAGATAAGTGGCTTTGCTCTATAGAAGTCTAGCGAAACTCGTCTATGCTCTGGTATATGCATAGGTTACACCGGTAGCAGCCGCGGCGAACCTCTCGAGATTTGTTTTGACAAATATTCACGAGATATGGCCCTCCAGTTCATTCCAGGCTGAACTTGGTCAGTGTTTTCCGCACGGTCTCTGCATGAGTCATGCAGACATGAAGGTAGATTGTGAACTACTCTCCTGTCCACATGACTTATGCACGGAAGCCATTATAGTCTATGGGGTCCATGTGCGTTCACTGCACACTGCTTGCCAATGCGTTCGTTATTCCGTTCGGTGGCGTCCCCATGTGGACTCCCCCGGACGGATTACCGACGCAGATGTGAACGAGGCCTAAGAAGCATCCATGCCAAACCCAGCGTGTCTTTGATAGCTCAGCTGGTAGACGAGAGGACTATACTTGAAACTACCATTGGGTCAATTCCAGCTTGATTTTTTTTTTTTTTTTTTTCGGATCCCATCGTATTGGATGTTTCAACTTGCCAACAACACTCTCATGTCATGAAAAATGTAAAAAAAAAAAATCTAAAAAAAATATGCCTAACATAAAAACTTGATTTTAAAAAATTGGTAATTTTTTTTATGGAATGGGAAGAACCTCAAGAACCAAAAAGAAGAAGGTAAATGTTAGTATCTGGATAGGGTTGGCTCTGACATTCTCGCTTCCGAGTTTGCTGGATTGGAACCTTACTCTAAGCGTCCTCATTATCCGCCCGTAAGACTCAAAAAGTCCTGGCTTGAGCGTAGAAGGTTCTTTGAATAGAGAGCATTAGCACTTATTTTGGTGGAACCCACCCAGGACAAGCTTTTGTTTGGTCCTTGTGGAAGGCATTATGTAATTAATTGGCTCCCCTGAGTGACTACACTTCACAAGAGGTTGCAAGTGATATGCCTACCAGGGTCTTTTTCTTGCGTGAAGGCCTCAGGACTTTTTGCTTCATGAACTTTTGATCTATCTTTGTCAACAACAGATGAAAAACATCAGACGCTGTGGTCATGAGGATTTTTGTCCCCCCCGCCCCCCCATTCGGAATTGGTTCAAATTTCAATGGAGATGCTAATGTGAATTTTAAACAAAGGTAAAATTCTGACTTTCATTTTTTATAAACATGCAAGTTGATAAAATAAAAAAAACCTATAATTAGATCGGAAAGAATTTGGATATTTTATTGCATTTGAATTTTTGCATTTATTTTTAGTCGTTCGTTTTATTCTTTTACAGACCTTTTATTAATTGGTTGTATTTTTTACAGCTAATTTTTTATTTTTTATGTATGCTGAATGTAGGACTAATGGAATATGAGTCAAAATAATAAACAATGTAAATAACAAAGTTAAAGGGATCCTATTATTAGAATCCCTTTTTTTCTAACTAACATGTAGGAATAGCCTTAAGAAAGGCTATTCTTCTCCTACCTTTAGATGTCTTCTCCGCGCCGCTGTTCGGTAGATATTCCGTTTTCCATCTTTATGCAAATGAGTTCTCTCGCAGCACTGGGGGCGGGCCCCAACGCTCAAACAGCACTGGGGGCATCCCCAATGCTGCAAGAGAACTCTCCAAGAGCTCACGTAAGCAACCACAAAAAACTGGCTGCGTGCAGGTGCAGTCGGCTCTACCAAGGCCCGTGGGCAGAGCTGACTGCGCACACGTAAAAGATTGAAAGCCAGGCCAGAAAACGACGCATAGAGGCCGATGGAAGATGGAGGCGTCGCTCAAGAGTTCTCTTGCAGCAGTGGGGACACCCCCAGTGCTGTTTGATCGCTGGGGCCTGCCCCCAGTGCTGCGAGAGAACTCATTTGCATAAAGTCAGAAAATAGAATGGGGCCACACGGTGGTTCAGTGGTTAGCACTGCAGCCCTGCAGCGCTGGATCCTGGTGTTCAAATACCACCAAGGGCATAAAACCATCTGCAAGGAGTTTGTATGTTCTCCCTGTGCTTGCATGAATTTCCATCCCATATTCCAAAGACATACTGATAGGGAAAAAAATGTACATTGTGAGCTCTATGTGGGGCTCACAATCTACAAAAAAAAAATAAAAATTAGAATATCTACCAAATGGTGGCGCAGAGAAGACATCCAAATGTAGGAGAAGAATAGCCTTTCTTAAGGCTATTCCTATGTATTAGTTAGAAAAAAAAGGATTCTAATGATAGCATCCCTTTAAAAAAGTTTTCATTGAATCATCGGAACAATTTTAAAAAATTATCAATTTCAAAATTTTATTTTTGAATGATTATTTTTCTTTAGTTAACATTATTAATATTTATATTGTAACATTATTCCTTTTTCTTTTAGTGATTTATTTAGTTTATTAGTCAATTTAAAAAATTTTGTTGTTATTGTTACAAATTTTACAAAATTACAATCAATAGAGTAAGGGTAGGTCGCTAGGTCCACACTTGCAGCAGAATCTGCATTGTTTTTGTTTACCTGGGAACCCGAACAATGGATAGCCCATCCTCTGAAACATTGGCTACTGTATACACAGCTATGGGAGCCGCCATGTTGCGGCTCTCCTCTGACCTGGTGGTCACGTGATCCACCGGAGATCAGAGACCGCCATAGCTGCGGGGTCCTCTAAGGGTAAGCTCACACAGGGTTTTTTGATCAGGATTTTAAGGCCGTATTCACCTCAAACTCCTGACCAAAAAGATGGGCTCCCATTGAAATCAAAGGGAGCCGTTTAGGTGTTGTTCCGGTTCCCGGAAAAGGAAGCGAGATGCTCATTCTTCAGGCCGTTTCACCTCGCGATTCAGCCTAAAGAGACTCCCTCCTCCCAACTAGGCCCATTCATTGGGCCTAATCCGGAGCAGAACGTGACACTGGATGCTGGTGCACTGGCACTGGCGGCTACCAGTCTTTTGGACTGGAACCTGAGGCGGCCTCCACCTCAGGTTCCGGTCCAAACATCCCAGTTTGAACTGACCCTCAAACTAAGATCAGCTCAGTAGTCATGGTCAGGAGGCCGTATCCCCCCTGTAACTGGGGCTATAGGTATCAGCCTCAATTAGGGTAAGTTCACACAGGGTTTTTTGGCAGCGGATTTTGACGAGGAATCCGCTTCAAAATTTGTTGCCGAAAAAAGATCCCATTGACCTCAATGGGTGCCACTCGCTTCTTTTTTCTACTACCTAGTAGCGAAAAAAAGAAGCAACATGACCATTCGAGTCAAGGATTCCGCAGCTGAATCCACCACAGCTTCTGCGGCACGACACTGCCCTCCCGACTAGCCCCATTCATTTGGGCCCAATCCGGAGAGGGATGCCACAACTGGACGCCAGTGCATTTCACCGGCTTCCAGTCGCAGCTAGCCATTTTTTGGACGAGATTCTGAAGCGGCCTCCGCATCTAAATACAGTCCAGCCTTACAGGGTCACCCAACAGACACCCTTATAGTCAATGGGGTCCCTCAAGCTCCGTTCGTATCTGTCATAGAATGGATCCAACAGCGTCCATTTTTCTATTCTTGACAAGTATGGAAACCAAGACACAGGCGTGAACTTGGCGTAAGATAAAACTTCAACATTCCAGTGGACATTCCGTTAATAAATTTAAGAACTGATTTTGTAATATTTTTGAATTTTTTTTATTTATTTACTTATTTTGAATCTGAGTTTATTTTTTTTCCCCAGTAGGCACAACTCTCCTGAAAGTATGTGCTCATGTATAGCATGTCATATAAATAGTCATTATATCGAGGGATCTTGTTAGACTACATTGGATGGATTCCAAGAGCTTTTAATAGTATCAACATAAAAAAAAACAAAACAAAAAAAACTTGCCCCATAGAAGTGCAAGGGACCGTACCTTAGCGTATTTGACGTATGAATCGCACATAGTATAAATTGGGCTCAACAGGTTTGTTGGGTGAATTGGCAGAGCTAATGAGGACACTATGAGATCTTATTGGAGCACTTACTGCCCCAAGGACATACGTGCTGGGTTGCACCTGATGAAAAAATTAGGAGACTTCAAAGCGTACAGGATTAGTGCGTTCACAGTGTTCAGAAATGGCCGAAGGGAAATTCACCAACTTATTACCCACATACAAGCTAATCCTCTTATCTACAAAATATAACCGTACTCCGGAGTCCTCCTCACCTAACATTGCAGGGAGCTCATTTTATATGTAGATGGCCAAAACCGGGGACATCTTCTCATCTAGTATCACCCATGTCCAAAAAAAAGCCCTTCTTTAGGTAATGCAAAAAATGGGAAACAAAAAAATATTATCGCATTATTGAAAATTTTTCCAGATTTTTTTGTCAAGAGATACTAGGAGGGGATTTTTTTTTTTTTTTTCAAAAAGTGATAAGATTTTTTTGATATTACTATCGTCATTTTTTACAGTTTTTATGTTTTTGTATAGTATATTTTGTCCTTATCTAAATAAGGAATCGTAGACAAGAAGTGTATAGAGAGCCGAGGAGTAGGTTGAAAATATGAAAACATAAAATGTTGTAAAAATTGAAAAAATATAAATTAAAGGGGTTGCCCGGCCCAGGTGGAATTTTCATATGGGATCCGTCGGAACCGACACCGAGATCATCAAATAGACAGACATTTTTCACAATCCTTTGGCTGGTTGCCCATGACCGGGTCCTAGCCACTGGCCGTGATTGAATGGCATGGTTGGCATATGGACAGCATCGGCATGTTTTCCATGCGCCAACCATGCCATACAATCACAGCCAGTGGATAGGACCCGGTCATGGGCAACCAGCCAAAGGATTGTGAAAAATGTTTGTCTATTTGATGATCCTTGCAGAGTCTCGGTGTCGGATGCCATCCATGTGCCACCCGTGCACCAGCCTGCTTCCACGACCCCATTCATTCAATGAATAGGAGCCACAAAAGAACGGCCGCAAAACCGGACAGGAATAGGACCGTGTAATTCACAGTCATGGGCGTGGGCCGATAGAAATGAATGGGTCAGTGTGCAAGCCAGGAAAAACCTGGAGAGCACACTGACCTATACCACAATTGTCTGCAAGGAGCCTTCCACCGGGGCTCCATGTCATAAACACCCTAGGAAAAATTGCAGCGTTTGGACGAAGTGGATGGGATTCTAGGGGTCATGGCTGAGGCCTGTGATTGGGCCACCAGAGGTCACATGGGCACATCGAGCATCATAATGTCATGCTTAGGTCACTGATAAAGCCCATTCTCAGGTCTCACTGCTGACCCCGGGCCAATGACATCACAGAAGAGCTCCAAACTCCACGAGGAAGCCCAAGAGAAGTAACGGATGGTGAGTATGAATGTCTTCTGGACCTCCACCTACTATACTCTGTAGTCCGAAGAGATATAATGAAGTATAAGGTGATGGCCACCATTTTGGTTTTGTAAAAAAAAATATCAATTTGGAATATTCAGGATGAACCTGCCTACTTACGAGCCCATTCATCCATCTCTAGTAATGTCCTATTTTTGTCCATTTTCACAGATCCTTCCATACACTGTAATGTTTGGGGAATTAATGAAAACGACCAACCTTGAGCTCAAGACTTTTGTGAAAAATGGCCATTTTTGCAAATTGGTTGCCTGAATGTTGCCTTAGCATAAGTTCATAGCTATTTGGAGATATCCGTTGTTCTGGTCCATTGGAGAACCAGAACAATGAATAGGAGGACCTCTAAACTACGGATACATATGGAGCTCACTGTACCCCATTCAGTATAATCGGGTCTGTTGGGTGTCCTTTATTTTTCAAAATGAAATTGGCAGCCTAAAAAGTTGTGCATGTAGATGTGAACTTAGCCTTAGGTGTCTTCATGGTTATAGACTACATACAAACCTATGTAGCCTAATCCTGTAGCCCTATGTTACCCCGTTCTATCTGCCTCCTCTTCTGCTCTCTGAAGGATATTAAGAATGAGGACACGCCTACGTATAGCATTTGTTTGCATCCTGAAGACTCATATAGACATAACTCTGCGTAGGAGCTGTATACCGTATAGTCCCTAAGCCATTGAGTCATGAAATATTAGGTCATCACTTGGATTCTACTAAAGTTGACTTGTGCCTCCATCGATCGCAGCCCTACTGGGCATTCTAGAGATCCTGACCAAGCACAAAGAGACCGGGACCTTCTCGAAAATCAAATTGAGGTAGTAATACAAGAGCTCGATCCACTCCATGTTCTCTTTGTCCAATAGGGTCACAATCTGTTTTAGCTAAAAGTATACGTTGGGCTGGCTCCTGGTATACATGGGCATTTGGACACTGGGATCCCATTGGGTTACAGTGGCCGGACAACCAGAACATGGCAGTAGTTTCCAGCACTGGGATCCAGTTGGAACATCTGGTTGGTGTGGGGTCCATGTTATCAGTATAAACTCCATCTGGGGGCTGGGAAACCCCTTTGATAGTCTCCGGCCCCCGAGCACAAGGGACCCCTTACCTTTAAGAATGAATTTCATATAAATTGTAACTTTTTGGCAATAGTTGTATCATGTTTAGGTGCAATGGCCGGAGTATGTGCATCATTGCTAAGCATAAGCCCTGCCGTGTTAGAGCTGTCAGTCCTGAGGGTATAAGGTCTGTCTACAAGTTTCTCAGCCGCAGCCTGATACATATAGTGTGTCTGGACACCTCCATTCTCTGCCTAGTGTAGACAGATGTGCTTGTAAGGGCAATCTCTTATCATCACAATTATCTGACTTTCACAACTTTACCCTGTCCAGATGAAAAGCCGCCTGACATCAAAGCGACTCATTAATATCTGATAAACAGACCGGCCCCTCATCTAGCCCAAGGGGCAACTTTCAGTCCCAGATATTACATTGAAAATTATGGTATGTGCTCATTTTACGTAAAAAAAAAAAAGTATATACATATAGATAGATATAAAAATATGTATATACATAAATATAGATGGAACACATATATAATACTTTATTATAAAAAATATTTGACGCTTGAGAATCAAAAATTACAGATGGAAATAATAAGTATTCTTCTTTTTCTCTTCTATTTTTTAGGGGAGGGTCTGTTGGATTTTAATGATTTCAAAGCAGACCTTTTGAGGCGGAGGCCCTACGTTGCAGAAATGCTGCTTTTTTGTTGCAGATTTTGCAGCATTTTCTTTAAAGGGATTCTACCATTAAACTACTTTTTTTTCTAATTACCACGTCGGAATAGCCTTAAGAAAGGCTATTCGTCTCCTACCTTTAGACGTGGTCTCTGCCGCGCCGTTCCATAGAAATAACGGTTTTAACCGGTATGTAAATGAGCTCTCCGCAGCAATGAGGGCGGGCCCCAGCGCTGAAACACCTATGATCGCATCCCCATTGCTGCCCGAGAGCTCTTTCCTGCGCTGCCTCCTTCTTCTGCAGCAACTCCGCCTCTTCTGGCTTCTCTTGCTCTTGTAGTTTTATACAGCAGCATAGAGAGGCCACCCCAAAATGGCCGCCGGCCGGCTCCTGTATTGAACTGCAAGAGCGGCTACCCAAAAATGGCCGCCGCCGGCCATTTTGGGGTAGCCGCTCTTGCAGTTAAATACAGGAGCCAGCCAGCGGCCATTTTGAGGTAGCCGCTCTTGCAGTCTAATACAGGAGCCAGCCAGCGGCCATTTTGGGGTAGCCGCTCTTGCAGTTCAATACAGGAGCCGGCCGGCGGCCATTTTAGGGTGGCCTCTCTATGCTCCTGTATAGAGCTACAAGAGTAAGAGAAGCCAGAAGAGGCGGAGTTGCTGCAGAACAAGGAAGCGGCCCAGGAAAGAGCTCTGGGCAGCAATGGGGACGCGCTCATCGGTGTTTCAGTGCTGAGGCCCGCCCTCATTGCTGCGGAGAGCTCATTTGCATACCGCTTAAAACCGATATTTCTACGGAACGGCGCGGCAGAGACCACGTCTAAAGGTAGGAGACAAATAGCCTTTCTTAAGGCTATTCCGACGTGTTCATTAGAAAAAAAGGTAGTTTAATGGTAGAATCCCTTTAAGGTTGCACTCCTGTTCTCAGCTAGAACCAAACCCTCAGGATCCTTCACTATAGGCCCCTTGCCGATGACTGTGGTGTGGGTCAGTGTGCTAGCCATGTATTTCACGGATAGCACACTGACCCATTCTTTTCTATGGGCCCATACACATGACCGTGATTTGGTCATGGTCCCATGTGCGGGCCAACAGTCCGGGCCACGTCAGATAGGACAGGTCCTATTCCTGTCCTATTTTGTGGCCTGTGCTTCCATGGCTCCTACTAATTTTATGAAATGAGCTGAGGAAGCATGGCCCGTGAACGGGCGGCAGACAGGGTCATCCCCGTGTCCCCTGTGTGCAACCCATGCTTTTAAGTCATGGCAAGCTGGTTGCTTCATGGTTATCTTCACCCCCTTAAACCCCCGATAGCGGATCCTTCTTATGCCTCTATATCTACTATTGAAAATGCCACCATCTTAAGTGTTCCAGCTGTAATTGATGGGTTCAGACTACATCTAATTAATGTGTATGGGTACCTTTACCTTATACTGTGGGGGGCAACTGTATACATGGTAGGGGGATAGACTTACCTGTAGCTGCAATAGGCACTTGTCTAAGGTCAGAGCCCCATAGCAATGCTAGCAGTTTTTTCACGTATTTTTTGCCAATTTCACGTGGATTTACTGCCTCCCACTGACTGTGTTGGTTTTTGCAAGCAGAATCCGCCTGAAGGAAGGTTATCCCCATCCCACCAAGGCACCCAATTTACCTATACCCAATACGACCAGCCTAATGTCCAAGAACTAAGGGCTCTGTGCCTAGAAGCTCTGAGACGCACATTCGCTACCTATAGAAAATGTATTATTGGTAGGGTTGAGTGATCGGGATTAGGAAAGATCGGATCCCGATCGGCAATCGAGCAAATTTCACGATTGGGGTCGGTTGGAAAATGATCAAAATCGGATTTTGAAATCTCAAGATCGGCTCAACCGTAAAAGTGACTTTTCCCATAGAGAAGCATTGACTAGTGTTGAGCGATCGGGATCGGGAAAGAGCGGAACGTGATCGTCGATCGAGCAAATTTCATGGAAAACGATCAGAAATCGGATTTTAAAATCTATCCTGAAATCTCAAGATCAGCTCAACCCCAATTATTGGCCACCAGTCTACAATTTTACATTGTATCCATCATTTTCCGTTCTACTTAACCCTTGGCACATTCCACAAATCAGGTTTCCCAACACTTCCCCTATATGTGCATGTTTATACACAGTATACACAGTGGATGCATGTATACTATGTAATATATATATTCCATTGTTATAGCCAGAGGGAAGCTTATCTTCACTCCCCAATGATAAGACAATTTGTCAATCTTCACATTTTTAGCTGGTTTTACCAGTCCGCCCAACGATAATATCATTAATTAAAGAGATAAATAGAATTAGCTAAGTTCCAATTTAGACAGGGAGAAGACACGATCTGAGCCTCGTAGGATACGTAATTCTATTAGCTCTGTGTCTCCTACAAGAAATGACATGTTTATGTGTGTAGACCCATTAAATTGGGGGCATTAATAATCCTCTTGGGTTCTTGGGTACGCGCAATTTCAATTATTCCAAGATTTGAGTCTCACGGATATAATTGACAAATGTGAAAAATGTTTTGTGCTACAGTTAATACGTTATTTCGGAAGAAATGACATCGTCCTTCAGCAAATATTCATTCTCAGAAAAGATAATAACGGTATGTCTGAGATATGTCAAAAAGATCTGACAGGTTTGGTCCCGGTACCTGTCTCGAGAATGGTGGCCACCACTCAGGGGTGAACCTACCTTTTTTGCCACCCGAGGCGGACGACAGTAAGCCGCTGCCCCCCCCCCCCCGGAGGAGAGGGTGGAGCAGAGGGAGCGGGGCGGAGCTAAGGGGGCGGGGAGGGGCGGAGCGAGGGGTCAGGGAGAAGCGGCGTTAGCAGGCAGAGAGCAGGCAGGTAGAGGACCTGCTCTCTGCCTGAGCGTGAGGGAAGGCCGGTGGAGCAGCGCTGCGTCCACAGGGCCTCCCCAATCCACCACTCGCTAAGTGACGCTAAGCCAGTCCAGCACAGCTTGTCCTGGACTGGCTTAGGTAAGCAAAAATGCCGCCAACCCCCCCGGGGCCCTGGCATAGGATTGGGACCCTACGTCTACACTATACAGTTGATGACTGTATTCCTCCATACCAAAACGCCCCGCGGGACAGTGCCTATAACATGATGTATGTCAGTGGGCTTATCAGACATGGTGACAGGTCTTCTTTCAGGTGGGTATGGTGGTTGGTTTATTTGGCCAAGAGATATTTCTCCTGACCCCCTTCCCTCTATACGTAGGGGCTCTTGGTTGACGATGCATGTGTACTCAATGGGGAGAGCAGAGTTAGGGGGCGTTCACACATGCGCCCATGTCAGTCCACCAGGTCTCTGTCCTATTCCCCATAGTAGCTGCATAAGGGACCGTTTTTTTTTGGCCGGACACAAAGTCCTGTATGTCTGCCAAAAAAAAAAAAAAACGTTTCCCCAGCTGCAAATGAATGGGTTTTAAGATTGGCCACCAGGAAACCGTCCCCTATCCAGTTTCCACTGGGAATAGAATGGAGACCCAGTGGGCGGACATGGGCGCAAGTGTGAATGCCCCCTAAGCAGTGGTCGGACATCTCTACGAGTGGCTTACCTCCAAAAGGACAAAAGGATTGGCCTTTGAAATTCAACATGCCTGATCCTTTCCCCCGCCTAGTCATTGGGTTACTCCCATTTTGCCCTAATGTGTATGAGGGCCAAGAAAAGACATAGAGACCACTGTCCAAGTCCTACACTTGACTTGACAGAATTAAGAACATGCCCAGATATTATTATATAGAGCGTGATGAGAACAATGGTGGTGACTGCCATTTTTTATCCTATGTGGTAGGGTCATTACATTATATATGATATATAGACATCGATATACACACAATGTTCAGTACGTTGTGGTAATAGATGGAGATGTGGGGCACATTGTAGGCTTTTGCTCTTCTCTCTGACCTTACCCAGAATGCTTCCCTCTTCTTTGTCTCCTCCATCTTCATTTCCTGGCTATAGCTGACAATGTAATACACATTGTTCAGCTGATTATAATTAAAAATATCAGAATAAATTAAAGTCCTCGGCTTGACACGCGGAGCCATAACTTTGCCTTCAGACATTCCTCTCTAATTAGTTAATTAATCCTAATGCAAATTATAAGCAATAATTAGTCAGCCAAGCTTGACAGAAAAGTCTGCTGACTTCCAGCTGAAAAGGATTTCAGAATCCAGCGCAGATCGTCTTAAGGTGTCCTTTGTTTGATGGCTTCCCGTCTGTATTCTTCTTGAAGGGATGCGAATCGCAACGGTGGCAGTCGTCCTATATACACAGATCTGATAAACATCTGCATATTTCATTAAAATCTGGAAAGGGAGGGATATACTGCTCAGCTCGGGAGACAGCGGCGAGCCATCCATCGCCAATCAAGCTCTTTAATATGGATTTTGTCTCCTAGGTCGGCCATTGTTGCGAAAGAACTGAGTAAAGAGGGGAAAATAGGACAACCTGGCCCTCATGGTGCCACACGGCCCAGGACTCAAGCCAGCAGCTCAACGATGGTTTCACCCATAGATGTTACATAAAAGTCTATAGAGAAATATAGAACGCGCTACAAATGACAAACGTTTGTAATGCGGAATTCAAAGCGCAAGGAGCGTTGGAGTCGAAGAGTTAGTGGCTGCCATACAGGCGCTCATCCCCAACATCAACCACTTTTTAGCATGTGGGTGAAAACCAGAGGAAACCCAACAAATCATGGGGAGAACCTACAAGCTCCATACAGATATTGCCCTTGGTTAGATCTGAACCCACAAGGCAACAGTGCAAACCACCAAACCACCATGCTACCCCAAACAAAGGGACATTTCAAGGCTGAACTATATCTGCTGAAAATCCTTAGGTAACAAATAGAGATGAGCGAACAGTAAAATGTTCGATATTCGATATTTGGTTCAAGTAACCACTCAATATTTGACTACTCGAATCGAATATCGAACCCTATTATAGTCTATGGGGGGAAATGCTCGTTTCAGGGGTAGGCAACATTTGATCAAATTACACTTACCAAGCCAAGAGTGAGGGTCGGGCTGGATCCTCCAAGAAGTCTTCTCCGTGCAGCGTCCCCGCGGCATCTTCCGGCTCTGAATTCACTCTGCCAGACATCGGGTCTGGGCAGAGCCGACTGCGCATGCCCGCACTACAAGAAAATGGCCGCTTACAGTCAAAGCGGCCATTTTCTTGTAGCGCGGGCATGCGCAATCGGCTCTACCCAGGCCCGATGCTTGGCATAGTGAATTCAGAGCCGGAAGACGCCGCGGGGAAGCTGCACGGAGAAGACTTCTAAAGGTAGGAGAAGAACCAGCGTTGATTGGCCAACTGTATAGCATTCGGCCAATCAATGCTGGTTCTGCATCGAACTTTTCCATTCGAATAGCGAGTGGTACTCGATCGAGTACGAGTATTTCGAATACCGTAGTATTCGATCGAATGCCTACTTGATCGAATACTACTCGCTCATCTATACTAACAAACACACAATGGGACTGTTTCTTCCTTGATACATATCTTCCATCCATGAATAGACAAAATAGATAACCCCCCAAAAAAACCAAAGACCCGAGACTTTGTTTTGGGTTGAGTGGGGTTGGCCTCAGCTTTTGTTAACAAAACTAGAACAAATTATATAATGTTAAGGTTTCCATTCATGGGGTCCACTTGGAAACCCGAAAACTATCTGCTTAAGCGGTTACATGTGGATACCCGCGAACCCCATAAACTATATTGGGGTCTACCGGGTTTCAGCATGGTTTCTGTCGAAAACTTACAAGATTTAGTGGAATGGGGGACGGAGACTCAAACGCTAGTGTGAACCTAGTGTAAGCCTACAGTCACAAAAAGTTGGATGAACGTTTGTATCCAAGGGGCACCCATTTTATGAGAACCCTCATAGATTTCATTCTATTGAGGAGTTCCATTCTCTGAATGCATCAAAAAACCTGCAGCATAAAGTGAACTGAGCTTCAGATTCTCAACCCGCAGCATGTCAATTAATGCTGCGGGTTCTCAACCTTTGCATTGCAAATTGAGAGTGACCTTTTTTACGATTCAGGTAGGTGTTCCCCTGAATACCACATCATTTTGAGGGTGCTTGTTGTGGCAGAATAGCCTCAGCCCCCATGTACATGACTTTGTGAATGTACTAGCTGTGTTTTTAATGGTTAGCACCCTGATCAATAATTTTCTTCTGGCCCCATATATATCCATGAATTATCAAAACTATACTCAGGACAGGTATTGTTTCTGTCCAGGGACCTTGGAGGTTATGGATTGCATGTGGATATTAGGGTTGAGATGATCTTGAGATTTCAAGATCGATTTTAAAATCTGATTTCCGTTCATTTTCCAGCTGATCTCGATCGAGAAATTTGCTTGATCGCCGATCGGAATCCGATCTTTTCCGATCCCGATCCTCAACCCTAGTCAATGTTTCTCTATTGGAAAAGTCACTTTTAGGGTTGAGCCGATCTTGAGATAACCTCCGATCTTGATCCCACTGGAAAAGATCGGGTCAGAATTACGATTGCGATCGTGAAATTTACTCGATCGCCAATCGGAATCCGATCTTTTCCGATCCCGATCGCTCAACCCTAGTGGATATCCATCCAGGCATAGCACCACAAATTATGTAGTGACTGTGCTTGGTATTGCAGCTCAACACATTCACTTGTGAACAACATGCAATGTGACCAATAACTGTAACATCACAAGGTCTGTGAAGGAGAAGCAGCTCTCAGGGATCCACAAGGGTCCTGGGACAGGTCACCAATAAAGGTCCCAGAAAACCCCTTTAAATGCCAGTCTTGGGATATATGTCAATAATGTAGCTGCACTCCACAAATATACAATTTCTTAACACGGACCTGTTTTACGGCCCCATATTTACTTCTCATGTTCCTTACGGTGATTACATTTCTTCACATCTCAAGCTGAGAAAGAAGTCAGAAAGCTTAAGGACAAGTCTTTGCGTGCTCGGAAACCCATCTCATTATATACTTTACTCTTACCTTGACGTGTTGTAACTATATTAACATTATTTACGGCCTCTACATTGAGTGTCATATTTCACCTCATGTTGACAAGTCATAAATCAACCGTGAACTATTACATGGGTGTTAAAATGCTATAAATGTTCCAAGGTGCGCGGGTCTCCTGCAACCACACGCTCTAACCTCAGTCATCCAGCCTATAATATGAGGGTCCCCGTAACCCTCCTGACTTACTCTTTGTTATATGGCTCAGATTTTCTAAATAAAAAAACAAATACACATAAATTCCTGCAATATCTTATACCATGAGGGTCATTCTTCCAGTTGGGGTCTCTGGAAGACACGGTATATTCATACATTACATAGAAAGTCTATGGATTAAGGAAAATACCATGTAATGCCTCATTTCACCAGCAGAGGTGCTGTTGGGAAATTACACACTTACTACTGCTGATCACTGGGGTTTCCAGCAGCAATGCTTATGATCACCTTCTTTTGGTGGTCCCTCTTAACAAAGATGGATTGTCTATATTCGCCAACCCCGATGATGTTTTATTTCATGTCTATTCTGAAAGTTTTCCATCCATGTTAATCAGTTTTATGTCCGTTTCTTCCTTCCATGTAAAGACTTGTAATATTCTCGTCAGAAATTTCCGATTTTCTTGGTATCCTACATTCTAATAGAAGTTGTCAAACTGTTTTGTCTGTTCTATGACTGGTATAGAATTTACAGTACATGCCTATTGATTCTACCAGGGGAGTACACAAATTTTGCATGGGGGGTCATGGGGTAGGTGAATTCCGGGATAAGTTCCTCCACCTAATATAATGCTCTCCTAATCACCCCACACAATATAATGCTCCCTCTGTGGCCCTCATATAGTATAAAATGCAGTTACACCCCCCAACAGAGTATAATACCCCAGTTCATCCTCCCACACAGTTTAGTTCTCAGATAGGGTATGCAGTACATGCAGGTGTATGGGCCAGTTGGGTTTACTGTAAAAGGGACATCAGGGCTAAAATGTCCGAGGTTCGAAATCCGATTAGAACAGCCGCACACTGTTCGATTGTACGAACGGATTTCGAACCCCATTATAGTCTATGGGGGGAAATGCTCATTTCAGGGGTACGCAAAATTCGATAAAATTATACTTACCAAGTCCACGAGTGACGGTCGGGCTGGATTCTCCTTGAAGTCTTCTCCCGGGGCAGTGTGTCCGCGTCTTCTTCCAGCTGGAATTCACTCTGCCTAGGCATCGGGGCCTAGGCAGAGCCGACTGCGCATGCACGGACATGCGCAGTCGGCTCTGCTCAGCCCAACGCCTGAGCAGAGCCACTGCATGGAGAAGACTTCTAAAGGTAAGAGAAGAACCAGCGTAGATTGGCAGAATGTATAGCATTCTGCCAATTAACGCTGGTTCTGCATCGAACCTTAAACTTCGAACAGCTAGCAGTGTTCGATCGAGTACGAGTACGAGTATTTCGAATACCGTAGTATTCGATCGAACACCTACTCGATCGAACATTACTCGCTCATCTCTAATCAGGGCCCTTTTATGCACCAATGGGAACTTCTACTCCCCCAGTCATCTGTAAGCAATGTGGAATCTGCTGCCTCAATCTTTTCAGTCCTCTGGAGTATCCCTTTAAGCATGGTGTGCCATACAATTCCCTTTACATAAAGTATTGATGTTGTTTTTTCGTGCATTATTTTTAATGATATTTTTGGGCAGATTTCTGTATTTAAATCTCTCATTTGATGTGTCCCGACTGTTGTTTCTAAGCTAAAAAGCTCTAACAGTCGTATCCATTGCCTCCCCAGGCCGCCTTTGAAATTCCTTTTGTACTAGTAGCAGCAGGTTTTTTTTTGTTTTTTTGGCTGGAGAATTTTTCTTGCTCTGTTACCTGCCTCGTCGTTGAGTAAATGAAGATGCAAAAATTTGATCGTCTGTTTGGAAAGAGGCTTAATTGAGTCGTCTTATCGCCATTTCGCTTCCAACGGGTCAAAATAAATATTATTTAAATCAGAAACTATAAAATATATGTAAAATATTTATTTATTCGATTCCCGCTAACAACAAGGGCGGGAATCATAAAAGGAGAAAATTACTGAGGAGATGGAAATGAACGTGTCTAGGATATTAAATGTAACGCATAGGAATGCATAGAGAGTCGATGGAGAAGATGATGAATTGCGGTCATAGATCCCATCGTTTGCAAGACTTGAAAATCTTGAAAATTGTGAGGAACTGAAAAAAGTTCAATATTCATGATTTCTTTTAAAAAAAAAAGGGAAACCTTTACAAAAATGTAAAAAGTTGTCAATAGAGGGTTAAATTTAGTTTACTGATCTTGCTCTGTATCTAAATACATAAAAGTGGCTTTTTTTTTTTATACAAGTGACCCCACACAGTATATAATGCTCCACAATGGCCCCACACAATATAATATGCTCTACAGTGACCCCCACACAATATAATATTCTACATAGTGGCCCTACACAATATAATAAGTTCCCCACAGTGCCTCCCCCATCCCAGTATAATGTTCCACGTGGTATGAAATGTTCCACAGTCTCCTCCACAATATAAAATGTTCACCTGAGCCCCCAAAGTGGCCTCACATGGTATATAATTCTCCACAATGGCCCCACATAGTATAATATGCTCCACAGTGATCCCCACACAGTATAACATACTACACAATGGCCCTGCGCAGTTTGATGGGCTCCCCACAATGCCCTTCATTACAATGCTCCACAGTGGCCCCCACACAGTATAATGCTCCATAGTGTCTCCACACCACATAATGCTCCACGTTGTCCCAACACAGTATAATGATCCATGTTGCCCCACACAGTATAATGCTCCACAGTGGCCCCCACACTGTATAATGCTCCATAGTATGTCCACACCACATAATGCTCCAGGTTGTCTCCACACAGTATAATGCTCCACGTTGGCCCCACACAGTATAATGCTCCACAGTGTCCCCACACAGTATAATGCTCCACAGTGGCCCCCACACAGTATAATGCTCCATAGTGTCTCCACACCACATAATGATCCATGTTGTCTCCATATAGTATAATGCTTCATAGTGTCCCCACACAGTATAATGCTTCACAGTGTCCCTAGACAGTATAATGCTCCACAGGGGCCCCCACACAGTATAATGCTGTGAAAAAGCCCCACACAATATAATATACTCCCCAGAGGATGAAGACTTCTAGGGTGAGTATAAATGTTTGATATTTTTAGACAAGCTATTTCCCTTAGCAATGTGGCCGGGCCTCAACCCTGCCTGACACTGTTTATATTGCATGGGGGCATAAGGAACTCAATATACTCTGGAGGGTCATAAAGGAGCCATTATACAATGTGTGTGCATAATAAGGGGAGAATTATACTGGGTGGGGGCCATTATACTGCCATTCCATCCCAATGTTTTCTGCTGCAACTGCTTTTAGTGGAACACAATGCCGGCACATGAGTTGCACCAAAAAGGGGCCCACTGAGACCCCTGGCAAACCTGATAAACTATTCCATCCAGTTGAAAATTAGGCCAATTCTTATCAACTCAACTTATCTCATAATAACACAGGACATGTATGTATGGACAAAAATGGAATGTTCGATGTCTTACGGCCATACAAATTATCTAAAATCATCTTCATACATCTCAGTACAAGCATGGGGATTGTGAGATTGCGGACTGTGAGATATTAGACTCCTATTTCTTACTCTTCTTCAGAGTTTTATGGATCATTTTGCCTATTATACCGCATATCAACGTCCAGTTTATTATACTAGTCTTATGTTTATATTGACAACCATTGACAATGACGGTGGATCAGGTAACATAGGAGAACATATGTATTCTATTACATAGGATCCTTTGTGACTCATCTTACCATCATATTCTAACTACTTGGTGCAGCAACAACTAGTAGCCCTCAGACAATGAAGGATATGTGGTGCCTTTATACCTTATTTCTGGTCAACCTTCCTTAAGAGATGCCTTCTAGGCATGTTCAGACAATGAATTATATGATAGGTGAGACGACATAGCTTGAACTGAGCAAATTTACATTGTCTATAAGACTCCTGCACCAACTGGATCTCCACAAGGAGAACCGCTACATCCTACACCAAGTCCAAGAAATCAGACCAAACCAATATTTGCCACAGGTCATCGACTGTCTTGCTCATTTGTGTAACAAAATGGCACCAATGGTTGGCCGAAAAAATGGAAACCTCCAGTGTATGGCCAGCTTTCAGTAGAGTAGGCAAGGATTCTAGAGTATGTTAGACTTGGAGAGTCAACCAAAATAGGATAGAGAAGACCTGTAGAGTAGAGTTGTTGAGTATTTGCAACTTCCAGTCTCCTGGAGATGGAAAATGGGCCACAGGCACAATGGTCTAGAGCAGACCCTGTTGACTTCTATGTTGGAGCTTTCTAGACCTGCTCTGTGACCTGTGCAGAGAGGGGGGTAGATAAGCTTTGTAATCACTTATGTTGTACTTGTAGAGTTAAAAACTACCGTAGACTTGATGGAGTATCCAAGGTTAGACTAAAAGTGTAGTCCAGGATACATGGCTTCAGAGCAAAGCAGAGTTGCCAAATAGAGTACAGCAGAGTACAGTAGACTTGGAGTAAAGCAAAATACAGTAAGATATAGAAGACTTGTACAATATAATAGCTGAGTATGACTGACTTATGGAGTAAAGCAGAATAGATGAGTGCGGCAGAATTGTGGAGTTATAAAAGAGCTAAAAAAAAAAAAGTAGACTAGACTTAAAGGGGTTATTCAGGCAAAATATGTTTTTAAAAAATAATCTATAGTGCTATTAATAGGTTAAAAATGCACCATTACACCTGTAACACGTTTTGAGTGATTTCTGGGTATCTCTGGGAGCTCCTGGTATCTCCTGAATTCATTTACAGGGTTTAGCTTCCTGCTATACACCTTCCTCACTAACCCCTCTCACCTTACTCCCCTTCCTTCTTTACTCCCCTCTCCCTCCCTCCCTCCCTCCCATACATCCCCTCCCTGTCTCTCCAGCTCTCCATATTCCCTACCTACTCAGCCCAACTCCTATTATATACTTACCCTCCACGCTCCTTCCTGTGAGATGGCCCTGCCTCCTCTTGTACTGATTCAGTCTTCTCCTCCAGCAATGATCCACTTCTATTGTGCATGTGTAGCACAGTGTTTGGAGAAGAGGAGAAGATCGCACACAGACAGAATCATTACAGAAGAAGGAGCCGTCTCACCAGAGAAAATGTGTAGGGTAAGTATAAAAGAGTGATTGGGGGGAGTAGTAGTATGGCTGGTTTATGGACTACAGTAGTCTTGTAGACTAGATGAGTTTGGCTGCTTTATGGACTACAGTAGAGTAGACTTGGAGACTACATGAGTTTAGCTGGTTTATAGTCTACAGTAGAGTAGACTTGTAGGCTAGATGAGTTTAGCTGGTTTATGGAGTATAGTAGAGTAGACTTGTAGACTAGATGAGTATGGCTGGTTTATGGAGTATAGTAGAGTAGGCTTGTAGACTAGATGAGTATGGCTGGTTTATGGACTACAGTAGAGTAGACTTGTAGACTAGATGAGTTTGGCTGGTTTATAGTCTACAGTAGAGTAGACTTGTAGACTAGATGAGTATGGCTGGTTTATGGAGTATAGTAGAGTAGGCTTGTAGACTAGATGAGTATGGCTGGTTTATGGACTATAGTAGAGTAGGCTTGTAGAAGAGATGAGTATGGCTGGTTTATGGACTACAGTAGAGTAGACTTGTAGACTAGATGAGTTTGGCTGGTTTATGGAGTACAGTAGAGCAGGCTTGTAAACTAGATGAGTATGGCTTATTTATGAACTATAGTAGAGTAGGCTTGTAGAATGGATGAGTATAGCTGGTTTATGGAGTATAGTACAGTAGGCTTGTAGACTAGATGAGTATGACTGGTTTAGGGAGTACAGTAGAGTAGACTTATAGAGTAAATGAGTGCAGTAGACTTGTGGAGTAAGAGTGTACTGTACTTGTAGATATGAAAAATATGGTAGACTTAATGGAGTGAACTGGACTAGACTCAAAGCGTAAACCAGGATAAAGAAGAGAAGGCTTATACAGTAGGAGTTTCAGCAGGATAGAAACGATTTCTAAAGTAAACTAAAATGTTTTATAGAAGATCCATACAGTAGAATAAAGTCCCTGGTTATGCAGACATTTACTTACAATGACTATGGCCCTATATATAGAGAATACTGCCAAGTTGGCACTCACTACACCGGTAGACCTCTAGTATAAAGCGGAGTATGTGCAGAATACAGTGTCATAGTATAAGCTCTTTGTGGTTAGATATTGTACTTTGATGACTTCTGAGATCACTTTGAGTTCACTACAAAGTTTTATCCAGGTGTTTTCCCAAAGTCTGATCGGTGTTTGCACGTGTAACCTCCTCTACAACAAAACTGGATTGTGTTTATTGCCTTGGGGCCTCTTGACTTCTTTGTACCACCTGCGTGAATACTAACATGAGTCAAATAATGTCAATCATATTTCTCTTAAAACAAGGTTTTTGCTTCAAACTTGATCCTTCACTAGATGTTTTTAATCCTGTAACAATCCACTATGTGTTAATAGTGAGCAAAGACTGCTGACTCTACAAGAAGTCAATGATGTGGCGGTATGGCCTGGGCTCTGTCTTTAGCGGTGGTGGCCCTAGTCCGGAGGAGGGAGTTTCTTCAGGCCGAATCACGAGGCAACTTGGCCTAAAGAATGAGCATCTCGCTTCTTTTGTCCAGGAGCCATAAGAACGGCTCCCGGAAAAAAACTGAGTGCCTCCCATTGATTTCAATGGGAGCCGTCTTTTTGGTCAGGGTTTTGAGGCAGATATGGCCTCAAAACTCTGACCAAAAAACTCAGTGTGAACTTACCCTTAATACTCATATTTTTGAAAGAGTCACACCTGCCTAAAAAAATTGCACTATTCTGTAGAGTGTGGGTAAGTGGGGTCAAACATAAATGCCGCCTATCATGGTACCTCACTAGACGTGAGGGAATCTCCTGAAATATATTCTAGGTCAGGTTTGCTCAAAAGGGAATTGGGTTAGATTGGGATCAAATAAATTTGGTGAGAGTCGAGAGGACCCCAATTGCCCTGAAAAGTCATATATGGGTTTTTTGGACATGTTTTATAAGGTCACATGTCCAATAGTAAATCTAGGTCATTAACCTACTTTCCATGAACGAGAGCAGCGCCTCATCTTGAGCAAATTGCCCAAAAGTTTTGGCAAATTGCCCAGAGGATTTTGGTAAATTTTGAACCAATTGGATTTGTGATAAATCTATTTACTGTTTTCTCTGATCTAGCGAGAGACTTTAGGTCTCCAAACACCCACAGGTGTAATAAGTAGGGTCATTGAGCAAATTGCCTAAAAGTTTTGGCAAATTGCCCAGAGGATTTTGGTAAATTTTGAACCAATTGGATTTGTGATAAATCTATTTACTGTTTTCTCTGATCTAGAGAGAGACTTTAGGTCAACGGACACCCACAGGTGTAATAAGTAGGGTCATTGAGCAAATTGCCTAAAAGTTTTGCCAAATTGCCGAGAAGATTTTGGTAAATTTTCAACCAATTGGATTTGTGATAAATCTATTTACTGTTTTCTCTGATACTAGAGAGAAAATTTAGGTCACCAAACACCCACAGGTGTAATAAGTAGGGTCAGTGTATCTCCATTTTGCTATGGAGCCTCTCCACCACCTGTTATTAAAAAAGTGCTACGACCAGAACTTCTCTTCAGCAAATTCTACTTTTCAGCCATGAAATATATGGACAATCCTCATTTTCAAGAACATAAATTAGAATTCTACTTTTGTACCTCGAGTTCCCATTTCACTAATGTAAAACCCTTGAACCATCCTCCTCGTATCTATAGCTGCAAGTACTTTTGTGTAATGTGTTACATTCTGCCTTGAGACGGTCAATGAGCGTGATGAAAAGACATCAGGAGCTACGTCGACGGATCGTGATTGATGCATTACCCTTCTTTTATGCCAGGGCAATAAAAACTCCATGAGGTTGCATTTTAGCCTCATTACTTTTAATACAATTAGTATAGAAAGCCCTTCCCTATGCAGAATATACAACACTTATTTTTGCTTTGTGCACCTGCTGGCAACAATTAGATCCCATAACAAGATCATTTCATGCTTTATAACTAATGATGATGTTTTTGTGACTTGTATCTCGTAGAATAGAATGGTTGTATAGTAAGTCAAGTCACCACTGCAGAGCATAGACAAGTACCTGTTGGTAATGGATATGGATAATGGATTTCATTACATTCTTCATGGGGTCATGAATGGACGAGACAAAATTGGTTGGGATTGAACCAGATTCGAACCAAATTTTCAAAAAGTTTTGGGTTCGACATGAGTAAGATGTGAAATTATTATACTTTTTAGGTTTACCTTCCCTTCATTTTTGTTGGCTTCGCTTGGGGTCCTCTTCCAGCCTCCCAATAACATTATGGTCTCAACAGTCACATGCCCTCACCATCATCATCATCATCACATTAGGTGTCACCGATGACCCCGGAACGTATGATATCACACTTGAGGCCAAAGAAGAGAACCAAGAGGAAGTGTCGAACACTGTAAGGAGGCCCAGAAAAGAAAAGGTAAGGCTTAGTTCATACGGGGAGCGGTAGGGCGAATTTTGGCACCGAGAGTGACACGGGGAGCCACGTCACTCTTGGGTCAAAACCCGCCTGCCACAACTGTTGCGACTTCTGACAGTCATGGCTTCCCCCTCCAGAGCAGACTCAAATGAATGGGCCAACTCTGGAGATTGCTGCCGCAAGGCTCAACAAGCTGCAAAAGCCGCCTGAAGAAAGGCCAGCCCGCTTCCTTTTTCCTGCTCTACATAGACCACCATTGTGAGGGGCGGATTATGACGTGGATTACGTGCCATAATCCGCCTCCTTAGTGCCCGTGTGACCGAGCCCTTAGTATAACTGTTTGTTATTTCTTACACCTCCCTTGGGCCTCCCCCTATTATACTCTGAGGCATTGAAGTAACCCCAAAGTATAATAACTTATGGGTTAACGATGGTTTCAGAGTACAATACAGTGATAAACTACATATCTTTGTTATGAAGGCAACGTTTGTAAATTTGCAGAAAACAACTTCGTATTCTTATGCAAATAAGGCATTAGTGAGGGGGCGGGCCTTAAGCTCCCGGAGCGTTGCTTTTCATGTTCAGACACCCTACACCCAACCGACTATCATGACATATGGGATGGCAATATGAAGTAGTTTGGCTGACAATATTGTGAGCAAGCTACTTCCTGTCTCATATACCAAGTAATATCACAATTTTGCATCAAGGTGTTATTGCTACTATATTAGAATGTCTCAGATTTCTGCTGGTGGCTTATAGGTAGTTTATATAGAATTATTATTATTATTATTATTATTATTATTATTATTATTATTATTATTGTTGTTGTTCCGGTTATTTTTGTTGTTTTCATTATAATTATCTTTATTACTGTTATTATTATTATTGTTGTTGTTATTATTGTTATTATTTTTACTGTTATTTTTATTTATTGCTGCTACTGTTATTGTTATTGTTGTTATTAGTACTGTTGATAATATTGTTATTATTAGTGTTATTTGTGTTATTATTATTTATTGATGATATTTTTGTTGTTATTATTTATTGATGTTACTGTTGTTATTATTATTATTATTATTATTATTACTGTTATTTTTGTTATTATTTATTGCTGTTAGGCTGGTCTTACACGGTGGTAATGTAATTCCGCAAATGGTCCGCAATCAAGGGTTTTCAACATATTATATTCAGTGTGGCCTCTTATACAACTGTATATTTTCTCCATGGTGTGCCAGACCTCCGCACTGAGTAGAGCAGGTCCGTAAAGGCCATGAATTAACGGCACTGCACGGACTCGCCAATGGAACTCTATGGGCGACTGCAGAAGGACACGGGCGTCTGCGGTGTCTATGTTGCTGATCAGCAACTTGCGGACCGTAAAATCAATACGGTTGTGTAAGACCAGCCTTACTGTTGTTATTATTATTATTTATTGTTTTTACTGTTATTATTATTATTATTATTATTATTATTATTATTATTATTATTATTATTCCTGTTCTTTTTCTTGTTATTTATTGCTGTTACTGTTATCATTATTATGGTTATTATTTTTGTTATTTATTGCTTTTATTGCTAACATTGTTGTTATTATTATTATTATTATTATTATTTATTGATGTGACTATTATTATAATAATATTATTATTATTATTATTATTATTATTATTATTATTATTATTATTATTATTATTATTATTATTATTATTATGCTTACCATGGCCATTTCTCCTGCTCAGTCTCTCTATTATAACTCTGTTGCTTCTCTCTATTTTCCAAGGCTTCGCTTCACAAATATTTCCGTCCTCCATGCTGTATATTAGATTAAAGCCTTCAGTCAGTGCATTATTTGCTGTCAGATGTAAATGCATTTTGTTAGATACAGAGGCAGATGTGTCCTGCTGAGCCACATCTTCTGGTTACCTTATCATGTCAAATTACATTATCAGACAGTAACCTGAAAACCATCTGTTAGATTGTGAATAGCCAAGCAGTAGTCTGTACATGGCTGTATAGAGAGCTGCTATATATCTTGTATTAATTGTCTGGAACTCGTATTAATCTTCAGTCTGCGCCACCGAGCTCAACAATAAAAGTCCTTGTTATTAGAGGTTTGTAGTAGCCATAATTCACAACTCCCTGACAAGCTTATATGCTTCATGTATATGGAGGGCTTTCAATAATGTAAGGGAAGGAACCAACAATAGAAGATTTAGTGATACATCTGTCCTACTAAGTCTATAAAATCCAGGGTGAGCCAAGAGTCAGGACCTAAGGAGACAAGAGACAAGATGGCTTCAGCAAACCTGACGTCCCCATTTAATTCACTGTACATCATGTAATTGAAACATAAAGGATACTTGTGGCGTTTGGTGCTTTGTTTGCCCCAATAACTGTGTATGTTAATAAGGTGGGGGTAGGGACATATAAGAGATGAGGGGCTATTTGGGTTACTTTTGCAAGAACCTTTCATCACATGCACCAACTCCAACTCTCTGTACCCTTCCATAGGCGTGCTCTACTGGTTCTGGAGTAGTTGGGATTTTTTCTCCATCCCCCACCGTTCCTGAGCAATCAGAACTGATAGTTTCAGCACCAAATATGCTAATTAGGCTCTCTATTGTCAGGTGGGCAGTCGCTGTCTATCTGCTTGGAACCAACCACGCAACAGTAGCAAGTTTAACCAGCATATCAGGTTCTAAAACAAGTGAACTGGTTGCTCATGAATGGTGGGGACTAGAGGAAAAAAAATCATATGTTCCATGAATCAATGGAACAGGTCCTATTGACGGCTATAAAGAGTTGGAGTTAGGGGTTAATTGATGCCAAAACTTGCCTCAATATAGGGTGTAGAGGTTCCTGGGCTCTGCAACCAGGGGCATAACTACCAGGGTAGCAGAGGTAGCGGCTGCCACAGGGCCCAGGACATTAGGGGGCCCGGCAACGGCAGCAGCTACCAAAGCAATTCTTTTTTTAATCGGTCATTACCTACTGCAGTAACCCCAACAGGTAACGGGCCCTATTTACTTACCAATCTTGGCTCTGGCTTATGGCCACCAGCGCTTCCCCTTCTGCAGAGGCGGCAGTGAGCAGGAGCCGGGATCGGTAAGTAAGACCACGGGCCCACGAACCCCACAAACACTATCATTATACTTGGGGGTCTTTTCAGACCCCATGAGTATAATGATCGGAGGCCCAGGGGAGGGGAAGGGAGGGGAGGGAATATAAAAAACATTCTTACTAAACTCTCCTGGCTCCAGAAGGCTTCAAGTCTACTTGTGTGACGTCCCACATGGGCCAGGCTTGCGTCCTTATGCGCCACAACGCAAGCCCTGGCTCAAGTGACATCTCTTCCATCATTGAAGATGGCCAATATCATCAGGAAGTGCGCTGGAGCCCAGGAGAGGTAAGTAACAGTGTTTTTTATGTTTGTAGCCTCCTCTGGTTCTCCGATTATTATACTCTGGGATCTGAAAAGGTGGGGGGGCCATGTCAAAGTCAACACAGGGTCCCACCATTCCTAGTTACGCCACTGACTGCAACAGTGCTATAATTTGTAAATGTAAGGTTATAGAGCTGTGGATGACTTTGCATTAGGGCTCAGGGTCCCATGTACATATGAAATTGATAATGCTAGTTATTAGAGATGAGCGAACAGTAAAATGTTCGAGGTTCGATATTTGTTTCGAGCAGCCCCTCAATATTTGACTACTCGAATCGAATATCGAACCCTATTATAGTCTATGGGGGGAAAATGCTCGTTTCAGGGGTAGGCAACATTCGATCAAATTATTCTTACCAAGTTCACGAGTGAGGGTCGGGCTGGATTCTCCGAGAAGTCTTCTCCGTGCAGCTTCCCCGCGGCGTCTACCGGCTCTTCATTCACTCTGCCAGGCATCGGACCTAGGCAGAGCCGACTGCGCATGCCCGCACTACAAGCAGACATGCGCAGTCGGCTCTGTCCAGACCCGATGCCTGGCAGAGTGAATTCAGAGCCAGAAGACGCCGCGGGGAAGCTGCACGGAGAAGACTTCTAAAGGTAGGAGAACAACCAGCGTTGATTGGCCGACTGTATAGCATTCGGCCAATCAATGCTGGTTCTGCATCAAACTTTTACATTCGAATAGCGAGTGGTACTCGATCGAGTACGAGTATTTTGAATACCGTAGTATTCGATTGAATACCTACTCGATCGAATACTACTCGCTCATCTCTACTAGTTATAAGTATTGTCAGCCTCAAACATCCATCTACCAAACTAGCCCAAACTAATCCCCAAACTACATCAAATCCCCAAACAATTGGTTATTCTAATGCATTGCTTCATTCATTAGTTTTGCCCTTGCGAAGTTCAATGCTTTCTAAGAGTTCTGGAAAAAAAATTCTTAAAAAAATTCAGAAATCAAAAAAAGTCTAATAATAGAAGCTGCTTAGACAGCAAAATCTGGAGGAAAAAAAAAAATTGTCAGTCCTTAAGTGCAGTTTAACTCTTCATCATTTTATTAGAAATTTGAGATAACAAGCAATTTACATAATTCAATTTATAAAGCTGAAATAACACAATAGTCATCTAGATCCAGTGGATTTTGGCTTGAGATCAATGCAGAGGTCTTAATTATCGTCATTTAGATTGAGTGCCGTTGGATGGCTTCCAGCCTGCACGCTCGCAGATCAGTATCGTTGCCACTTCATAAACCATAGACGTGTAAGATTCATTTAAGTTCTTTTGTCAGAATGGACTGAAACACAAACACAAAGTCTTCAGAGATGTTGGCAGCAGATCACACTGGCTGCGGCGAGGAATGACATCAAAGTGATTCGGCAGCACCTTGTGTGTGAGGGCGAGGCTTATCGAGACACGTATGGACGGCGCTGGGGAAATCAAGATGGGGGAAAGGAAAATAGAACACGAGAAGAGAGAACATGTCCTGTATTGGTGGCCTCAAAACCATGGTGGCGAGGAGTAGCTGACCACATGCTCACCGTGTAAACTAAGTGTCGTGTAGTAGTGCCAAAAAGGAAATCACCAGATCATCCTTAAAGGGGTTGGCCAAGGACTAACCTCGCTGTATCTGATGGAGTCTTCATCATGAACCTGGGGCTTCCAGATGGGTCCCGCACCCTAGGTCACATGATCAGAACCAAAGAAAGTAATTTACCTATGAGGTCAGGAAAGGAGGAAGGAGAAGAGTGACCTTGGGGTTGGAGACTGGGTCGGACCAGGTGACAGGGGGCGGAAGAAGGCTGCAACCCCCGAATCCACGATGAAGAATCTATTGAATACAAGGCTTCTTGATTGCAGTTAATAAGTAGGGATGAACAAACTGGTTATTAAGCCACTGGCCACTGGAAGACAATATTACTTGCCTGGGGACCAGTGGAAGACAATATTACTTGCCTGGACAGATGGCACTGGGGGACATTATTAGGTGCTTGAGGGCTACTGGGGGACATTATTAGTTTCTTGGAGGCCAATGGAGGACAATATTAACTTCAAGAAGGCCACTTGGGGACATTATTACTGTAGGTGCTTGGGGGTGTCATTGGGTACATTATTAGTTTCCTGGAGGCCCCAGGGGGACATTATTAGTTGTGTGGGGGACATTATTACTTGCCCGGCAGGCCACTGGGATACCTTATTAGTTACCTGGGGGCCAGTGGGGGATATTATTAGGTACTTGGGGGCCATTATACTTGCCTTGGGGCTACCAGGGGACATTATTAGTTGCCTGGGGGGACACTTGTAGACTTTAAAAGTTGCCTGGGGACATTATTACTTACCTGGGGACAACTGGAGGACATTATTATATGACAGGGGACACTGTGGTGCACTATTACTAGCCTGTGGGTTTCTGGGGGCCACTAGGGTGCTTTATTGGGTATCTGGGTCCCATTGGGACAAAAATGCAGGATATAGCCTAGGTAATCTATAACCTATGATTATTGAATATTCAATTGCAGATATAATTCTTTGTCTTACAAGGGACACTTCTTGCCACACTCATGAACTAGATCTTCAACTTTTTTTGGTATGAGGTGGACATACCAAAACAAATGAACTCTGTATATTAAATTCTAAAGTCTCACAGCATAACCCAGATGACATACTGCATGAAGCACATGGTTATTCCATAAGACGTCTTAAAGAACTCCTTCCATGGTACAACTTATAAATGCAACCAACGTTCCACTCTCACATGTAGCACCTGCAAAGGAAACACAACATCAAACACTTTGTATTACCGACACTTACATAAGTGCTGCAACTCAACTCCTATTCTCTAAAAGCTACATTGCAGTAATCACGAATGGCCACTACATACTGGATGGCGCTGTCTACTGTCTGCTCTGTATACTGTACAGTACAGTAGCTGCTGATGTCACCTGATTTGTAGGTGACTGGGAGCCTTTGAAAACATTTGATGTACTTGTCAGGAGATCTTACAGCACATACATCAAGTGATAGAAATGGGCAAACCTTACAAGATTCATTTCATGAAGTGTTGTTATTCTCTCCAGACTCAAGAGTACAGTAAAAACAATACTCACATATTCACTTTTCCGCATCTTCCCTGGACTTCTTGTAGGCCTTTCAGGCCTCTTCCACTGTCCTCTCCATTATCTTGATTTCCAGGGTCACTGCTGGGGCCCGTGAATGGGTATTAGCAGACTCATGTATCATGCCGACATCATGACACTCTGATCCAAAAATGACCAGTGAAGCCCCCTATATGGCCTCAACGGTGATCCCAGGGTGCATGACATCAAAGAAAATGCCGTAAGAGGCTGCAATAGCCTGTGGGTGAAGGTTGAACTCACCATGAGGTTGACGTACCCCTTGTAACCAGTGAGGCCCAATCATATAATAACAATTCAATGGTGGCGGACCCAGCCAAACCCAAAAATTAGGAAAAAATTGACAAGACAGATTCATAGTCAAGAACAAGGCTGAGGTCAAGATCAGCAATGTTATCATTTGGAGGATGAAGTAGACTTGTGGGCCAAGCAGGCGGCATCATAGTCAAAGACAGAAGGTCTCACAAGACCAGCCAAGGCATCAGGTAGCAATTATTGGAAGATGCTGAAACTAACACCAGGGATTCTTCATAAGGACCACATACAAAAATGATTCCTAAGTATCTCCCAGCTCAGTCTTCATGTGAACGTCTTGTATACACGGTAGAAAAAAACTTTACTTATACCATGTTTAATATGTAACTTGACTTCTTGCTTTGTCTGAGGAATGTCTGAGCAGTTAGTTAAGAACCTGTCGAGAGCACGTGTGTTGTGTCGTTGTTGTGAAGGACAAGCTGTTTCATTATCGTAATGGTTAATATCTCGAGAAGGATCAAGCCTCAAGTTAAGACTTTCCTGAAAGTGACCTGAGATGAAGCAAAGATTTGCGCGCACAACCCTGCGTGACTTGGGAATTCACGAGCAATAAAAAATATAAAAATCTGTAAATAAATAACTAAATATTGATTGTAATATGGAGAACCGGGGTTTTAGTTTCCATTGAAGAATGACTACACTCAAGGAAGATTTCACAACTGAAGAGTTCTGGTATAGGGATGACAATATAGTAATAAAAGGAGCACTACTCCACAATGTAGTGCAATTTTATGGCTTCTCAACATCAATCATAGGGCTTCCAAGAGTGTGGAGTGGTAGCAGTGGATCTATAGACATACTGGAATGGGTTGTCTTGCAATCCTACTAATATTATAAATGTGAACGTTTCAATGTTTGGATGTTTAGATGTTTGTTACTTGATCACGCAAAAACAGCTGAATGGTTTTGGATTAAATTTGACACATATATAGGTTGTAACCTCGACTAAAACATAGGCTATTTTTTATCCCAGTAAATGACATGGGTTCACGACTGTTATGAATTTATGTTCACGTACTATATTACACTGTTCTTGCTGCCAGGACTATCAGTTAATTACACTTTGCTGATAAAGCCTGGTCTGTTATCTCTCTATGTAAATACGCAGATAACCCTCAGTCCATTCTGTACATGCATTTGCATATTATCTGATATGCTACAGGCAGTGCTAACACACTGGATGGGAAAACACCTTTAATCCATATTGACAGTTTGCCAATTTTAATCATGCCAGAAAAAAGAAAATCTAATGTGTCGCTAAATTCCAAAACAAGGAGAGCTATGAAGGTAGCGAGAAGTCACAGAACGGAGATGAGGGGGATCATCGACGGCAACAACACGCTCATTATATGGCGTCCCAGCGAGCTGCTGAGATGCCCAAACAATCACAGGCACGGTGCAAGGAATGAGTTCAGTGCCAGGCCAGCTTGAGAGCTACTGAAACGCCGGAGCATGTGGATCATTGACGCCATCAACACACTCATTGTATGGCATCTCAGTGAGCTGCAGAGATCCCAGAGCAATCACGGGCATGGCGTGAAGAACAAATTCAGCAGCAGGACAGCTTGAGAGCTGCAGAAACACCAGAGCAGGCAAACCATCAACAGCAGCAATTTGCTGAATATAGGCGGATCATCGACGCCAACAACCCGCAGACGAAGTCTCAGGCAGAGGCTAGTTTTGAAATATATGTAATAGGTGAGATCGAGGTTGGGGTCAACAACAGGCAAACCATGGCATGTGCCAAATATCCAGTTGGCCTTTAAGAGGCTCGGGAAAAACAAGGATTGGGGTCAAGGGACACATTAGTAACATATTATAGCAACCTAGTTTGTAAGACTAATAATCAGCATCCATTTATCCAGTTCAGATTAGTATTCTGCAAAGTTGATCTAATGGAAGGCCAAACCCCCATGAGGTCGAAGCACATTTTCTACAATTTTCCTTCCCAATTTCAGATCAACCCAACTCCCTCGATCAAAGACTGTAGCTGGGGAATGCCAGAGAGGTGAGCTGACATATTGTTACAATGAGTAAAAAGATCTTAGTCCATATAACCACACCTATACATGAAAAAAATGTAAAAACACAATACCACAAGTATCTATCTGTAGTTTCCCAGAAATAAGGTGTATCAGTAGCATTAGAAAGGTAGAATCATCTCAACCACATGCCCTTCGCAGAGTCTGTACTGGTTGCTTAACTTATTGTATTACGTTATTGTTTATTAATATCCTACGTTGTATCTTTAGAGATATTTGCAAGAGATGAAGAAACTGATTCGTAACGAGTAGAGATGAGCGAGTAGTACTCAAGTACCACTCGCTATTCGAATGGAAAAGTTTGATGCAGAACCAGCATTGATTGGCCGAATGCTATACAGTCGGCCAATCAATGCTGGTTCTTCCCCTACCTTTAGAAGTCTTCTCCTTGCAGCATCCCCGCGGCGTCTTCCGGCTCTGAATTCACCCTGCCAGGCATCGGGCCTGGGCAGAGCCGACTGCGCATGTCCACTTGTAGTGCGGGCATGCGCAGTCAGCTCTGCCCAGGCCCGATGCCTGGCAGAGTGAATTCAGAGCCGGAAGACGCCGCGGGGACGCTGCATGGAGAAGACTTCTCGAAGGATCCAGCCCAACCCTTACTTGTGGACTTGGTAAGTATAATTTGATTGCACGTTGCCTACCCCTGAAACGAGCATTTTTCCCCCATAGACTATAATAGGGTTCGATATTCGATTCGAGTAGTCGAATATTGAGGGGCTACTCGAAGCGAATGTCGAACCTCAAACATTTTAACATTTTACTGTTTGCTCATCTCTAGTAACGAGCCAGGTTCATTACAAATTTTCCCCAAAAAAAATGGGTTTGCCATACTTGAGATTTTTGGGGTTTGCCACACACAAATCATTATTATAATGTGGGTTCATTTCAGACATTTTTTCTTTGGATAGGTTCTTTTAGGAGATCACATAAATCGGCAGAGCAAGAGGATGGGGAAACCCAACAGCTTTGTTCCACAAAAGATGACACACAATGTTGCATGCCACATTGAAACTGAACACTGTCCATACTAAAGCACAGTTCGTAACAAAAAGCAGTCCCTTAGGAGGACACACCAGGGATGAAGGGCATCACCAACTCTTCGAGCTACTCTTTCAAGGGGCCGCAACGACCATTCCCCTATCCACAGGAACAAATCCTCCACCAGGCTCCATCCCAGTCCTTCAGAACTGTGGATCTTCTCCTTGTCTAACTATTGGGTGTTGGCCTCAACACAGCCACCCAACAGAACCTCCAGAAGTAACTCTAACTGGAACTCTCTTCTTAAATCCCTAAGTGGGGGGACATCTCAGTTTCCTGTCTTTCCCCCTGAGCTTCGGAGGATGTAAGCCATGAAAGGGGGGTATCTCCAATATAAAAGAGCCAGACATGGCACAAAAGTGGATCTCCAAAGGTGATCCTCAAGGGGTCTACACAGTAGACACCATCCAGCTAAGGTGATTGAATTATCTCACCCATTGTGATAATAATAAATTTTAGTTATATGGCGCCAACATATTCCGCAGCACTGGACAATTTGTAGAGTTCAAGTACAGACAAAAACTGAAATGAATGGAGATACAACTCAGACAAAATAAAATGGCTGCTGCATTATACTTTGGGGTTGCTTCAAACCCCTAGGGGAGGTGAAAGAGAATAAAAAAAACATTCATACTCATCATCCATCACCTCTTTTGGGCCTACTCGCGGTGTTTGGTCTGGGGCTTGGTGCTGAGGCCAATGATAGGGTCTCAGTGGTGACCTGGGCATGTCAAGCGTCAAGATGCTCAGCGAACACATGTGATCGCTGGGGGCCCAACCACAAAGCCTCATTGATTACACACACACCCCCCCCTCCCAACTGATGACGTCACAGAAGAGCGCTGGATGTCACCAGAAGAAATAATCTGGGAACCTGAGCTGCAAAACCGAACACACAACAAATCTTGAGAGGTTTGCCCTTCTCTAGACATTACATATTGGATTCATTTACAAATTTTCATAATTGTTCTTAAATATAAACGAGTGTGGCCATTGCTGATCAAACTCCTAGATGTGGCGGTATTCTTGTATCTCTGGTCATTGCTTTTCCCAAACCTAGGTATGATGCTCCTCATAACTCTGGCCATTGCTGATCTCACTCCTAGGTGTGACGTTCTTCATGACTTCGGCCATTGCTGATCACACTCCTGGGTGTGACGTTCTTCATGACTCTAGCAATCGCTGATCACACTCCTGGGTGTGGCGTTATTCATGACTGTGGCGTTCTGCCACTTCTATAATGAAATATTTAAGCTTTAATTAATCATTTTTCACATGATGGCAAATTTTACTGAGGTTACCAAAGTGCCTAAGGTAAAACTGGAAAAGTTACAATGGAATTTCCCATTGATGAGTAACACCTTGCGTGTAGGTGGGTGGGGAAGTGTTATAGTAATCCTTCAATTTTCAATTAGTGCAGTATAAACCATAATGACTTTTCATTCTGAATGTCAGCCATTCATTGTACAATACGTCTCCTCAGCGTAGGTTCAGCTTCTGTTTACTATATTCTACTTTGCTCAGTGATAATCTTTTCTGCAAAATGTCTTTCATGCAACCTGCCAAAGGATGTGGGGGAAGGGAACAAGCACTGACACCTTATATCAGTATTACCTTAATACTTCCCCCAAGGATAAAATGGTAAATGAAAAAAAACCTGCCCCTAGAGATAGAAATACCTTACAACTTGAATGGCTCCTTATTGTGACACTGCCTCCTGGAGGAAAAAAATAAACTACCATAATACTGCCCTCTATGTACAAGAATATATTTACTACTAGCAGTTACCCGCGACTTCGTCTACGGGTTGGCGGTGCCGGTGAACTGCTTATATTTCTTGTTCCCCCATCTCTGTCCTCAGTTTGTTGTCCCCTCCTACCCGCGACTTCCTCCGCAGCCCCCCTGACCCTGGCGCGAACCACCTGCAGCGTGGCCCGTGGCCCCCCACGTCCCTTTCTTTGCAGCTGCGGCGGGCCCCTCCTACAGGATGGTGGGTCGGGAGGGAACAGCCTTGCTTCTGCACCTCGGCCCCCCCTCTTTCCCGCTACCTGCGTCCCCGGCCCTGCCCTTACCCACCACCCGCTCCCCCGGCCCCCTGCCCCCATATAGAGATTACAGTGACCTCCTACATCTCCCCCTTCCCCCCCAGCACCAGCCACCCGTGACTTCGGTGACCGTAACCCCCCCTCCCTTCCACATGTGCAATCTGCCCCCCCCCCCTACGCACCCTCGGCCCTGTGGTACCATTTCCCCCCCAGCAGAACCCCTCCCTAACCACTACCCCCCCCCCATTACACACCACCTGTTGTAACCCCCTGCCTCCGCTAAGCAACCTGCCGATCAGTGTCCCCACAACACTTACCATGATGATGCCGGGGAGCTGTGTGTGTCGCGACTGCAGCTTCAGCAGACATGCGTGGTGTTACCCGAGGCGTCTGTGTTCCCAGCCGCAGAGTACGGGGGTTATGTGCGGCTGGCCGGGTTCTGCTGCTGTATGGTATGCCAGCCGGAGGCAATGTGTGGCGACCGGCATATGAGCGGCGTATGGAACCATGTGGCCAGCCGCCATGTTCGTGACAGTGTGTGAAGAGAGTGGAGTAGTCTGGTGGGCAGAGCCGCGGATCCTCCCAGTGGTGGGGGTCGGTAAAGATGGCTGAGCCGGAGAGTGAAACAGGTCGGCTCCTGCAGGATGGTGAAGATGAGTGTGAAAGTGCTGAAGTATATGTGAATGTGATTGTTTGTGGTTAGGGGCTAGGTTGTAGAGAGGAATGTGAAGTTTAGGGGCTTTCTATGGGCCAAAGTGTGTAATTTTGCAGAGATGGTGATGTGAGTTGGATGTTTGTGTGGCTCGTGGGAAAAACATATGTGCATTATTGTGACGAAAAGTAGCCTATTGCGCAATCCAGTGTATTAGCTATGTTTGTGGAAAATTTGAGCCAAATCGGTGGAGCGGTTTTTCGGTGATTGAGGAACAAACATCCGAACATCCAAACATCCAAACACACAAACTCACAAACCCACAAACTCACAAACTTTCATATTAATAGGATAATACTGTCCTCTATGTACAAGAATATAACTACTATAATACTACTCCTATGAACAAGAGTATAACTACTATAATACTACTCCTACGTACAAGAATATAACTACTATAATACTACCTCCTATGAACAAGAATATAACTACTATAATACTACCTCCTATGAACAAGAATATAACTACTATAATACTACCTCCTATGTACAAGAATATAACTACTATAATACTGCTCCTATGTACGAGAATATAACTACTATAATACTGCTCCTATGTACAAGAATATAACTACTATAATACTACCTCCTATGTACAAGAATATAACTACTATAATACTACTCCCATGTACAAGAATATAACTACTATAATACTGCTCCTATGTACGAGAATATAACTACTATAATACTGCTCCTATGTACGAGAATATAACTACTATAATACTGCTCCTATGTACAAGAATATAACTACTATAATACTGCTCCTATGTACAAGAATATAACTACTATAATACTGCTCCTATGTACAAGAATATAACTACTATAATACTGCCTCCTATGTACAAGAATATAACTACTATAATACTGCTCCTATGTACGAGAATATAACTACTATAATACTGCTCCTATGTACAAGAATATAACTACTATAATACTGCCTCCTGTATATAGCTACTATAATACTGCCCTATATACTTGCATGCATTTCCTCTTATTCCTATTGTATATATACTGCAAGTACATTAGTATTATCAGCAATGCCTGAAAGGGGCATTGAGGATATTATCCCTCCATTCCGTGCTCCTTTACAATAAAGAATCTGAAAATATTCCGAAGAAGAAAAAAAAAAAAAACGCTCCCATATCATCCACAATAAAGAGGCTAATAGATACCCGGCACTGATTCGCACACATCTGCTTCGCACGCTGAAATATTCTCTGCTATTATCCTAGTCATGCTGATGGCATCCGCGGCTACCGGCAGTGAAACATTACTTGCTGTAATTTCTGTCGGCCATTTACCTGCTCTCCCTAAGGGACAACAAAAAATTAATTTAAATAGGCTGAAATTAAAACAAGGGTGTGTGGTTAAAGTAGAGACATTTAACTCTGCCGGCGTCGTACTGCAGGGAATAAAACATGTTTCTAAGCCGCCTTTGTTTCATAATTAGAGATATTGATTCCTCTGGCTACTAAGATAACGGAGAATTTCAGACTTTTTTTCTTATTTCAGGGGAGGGTTTTTTTTGTATATTACCATATTACGGTATTATTTTATTTTTTAATCTTTTAAGCTTAGCATGGGCATCGCACATGAGGACGCTTTCAGGTAGGTACAGCTGACATAATGATGTATAACATTGTCACCAGCGAGCACCAGCCTGTCAGTGTCAATGGCAAAGATATTACCTTATTCCAAATGTATCCGGGGAATTTCCAAAAAAAAATAAAAAATTATTATATATAGGATTATTTTTTATTGTTTATTTTTTTGGTATTTTTTTTGTACAAGGCGCGTCTCTCGAAAAAAACACACAAGATCCAAATTGCAACATGGGGTCAAACCTCTAGTCTGAATTTTATCTAGAGGGGATTTATCTCGTGGCCATCGGGGTTTTTTTTACTTTTTTTTTGTATAAGGCCTATTTCCTTACTCTAGATCCTAAGTGACAACTACAAGTACTTTGGGCCCTAACTGGATGTGAACATTGTCAAAATGAATTTAGGCTAAATGGAGGCATCTGTAGCTCCGCTCAGATCCTACTCGGCACCGGGGCCACTTTTGCCAACGTGGCATAGTGGCTGGTGGGCAGACACCCGTGCAGATGGGAACATCACATACTGTACGCATCATGACCAACTATAAAATCCGTCACAGTGAATCAGCTGCTGTGCAGTTACTTTCCCTGGAACCATCACATTCGATTTCCATCTCTCTGACACACATAGCTTACAGTGAGCTTTTGTGTCGAAGCATTCCTACAGAATTAACGCAACAGCGAGTTACGGCGTTGTCAAGGTACAGAATTAACCAGCGATTGGAGGCAGTGATCTGTAAGCACACAAAGCAGACACACTACATGTGGAGAACATGGCCAAGCACGGCCTCGAATCAAATGCGGACGACTGCTGAGCACGAGACCAAAACTGATACAAAAAATCATGGCCGAATCTCTAAAAGGTGGATCGTAACGGAAGAATACAATATTAAAACCCTACAAATTTGATTTGATTTATTTTAATTTTTTTAAATTAATTTTTTTGCAATGTAATTTGAATAAATTGAATTTCCATTTCTTTAAGTTGAACTCATGGGTTGTAATAAAATAAACACAGTGGAATCTCTACAGAAGACCACCTCTTTGTGAAGACCACCCCCTTAACCAGACCAGATTTTCGGTTCTATCATATATCCTACTAATATTATAAATGTGAAAGTTTGTGTTTGGATGTTTGTTCCTCAATCACGCAAAAACGGCTGAACGGATTTGTAACCTCGATTAAGACATAGGCTACTCTTTATCTCAGTAAATGACATGGCTTCAAGACTGTTATGAATTTATGTTCACATACTATATTACACTGCTCCTGCAGCAGCTTATCTCAGGTCCCAGGTATGTTATCTCTCTGTGTAAACACACAACTAACCCTCAGTGGTTTGTGTACACACATTTGCATATTCTCTGATCTGCTCCAGGCAGTGCAGACAAACTGACATGGGCAAACACCTTTAATCCAAATTGGCAGTTTGTCATTTTTAAACATGCCGGGGAAAAGAAAATCTAATTTGTCCCAAACAACGAGAACTATGAAGGTAGCCAGAAGTCACAAAGTTTTCCTCAAGCGGAGCTGAGGGGGATCATTGATGCCAATAACACATGCATTATATGGCGTTGCAATGAGCTTCTGAGATGCTGGAACAATAACAGACCTGGTGCGAAGAACAACGTCAGTGCTAGGCCAACTTCAGAGCAGCCAAAATTCCGGAGCAGGAAGATCATCAACACCAACAACACGCTCTTTATATGACGTCCCGGCGAGCTGCTGAGATGCCGCCACAATCACGGTCACAGCGCAAGGAATGGGTTCAATGACAGGCCAGTTTGAGAGTTGCCAAAACGCCGGAACATGTAGATCATCAAAGCCAACAACATGCTCATTATATGGCATCGCATCGAGCTGCTGAGATGCCAGAACAATCACAGGCACGTTGTGAGGAACAAGTTCAGCAGCAGGACAGCTTAAGAGCTGCCAAAATGCTGGAGCAGGGAAACCACCGATGGCAGCAATTTGCTGAACATAGGTGGATCATCCACTCCAACAACCCGCAGACGAAGACGCGGACAGAGTCTAGTTATATATAAAAGCCTTATTCTTTGAGAAGACAATACCCCTAGATGACCATTATTCAGTGCAGTCCTGGGTGGTTGGAGTCTGATGACGGATGGTCTTCTGTGACATCACAAATGGGTTTCAGTTATGTATTTTATAGAGATGGAGAACCACACCAAATTTGTTTCGGCAAGTATTCGTGAGGTTCGGTCTTCTGGTTTGTTTCCCGGAATTGCTATTATTATACTCTGGGGTCTCCTCAAACCCCAAAGTATGATAAGTGGAGGCCCAGGAGGGAAGAGGGAAAAATAACAAAGTTATTCTCACCTTGCCTCACCTCTCCTTCCCCGTGTCCTCTTCTCCACATCCTCAGGCCTCTTCTGGCCCTGAGTTGATGTCACTCGCCACAGGGTCAATGTTGAGGCCTCTGATTGCCTCTCATTGGTCACATGAGGCGCATCGGCATCACACTGCTAATATCCAGTGTCATGACATCAGCTGGAGGCCAGTAGAGGCCTTAAAAGGAGGCCGTAGGACCACCGGATGGCCAGAAATATAAGGAAAAGGGAGTAAAGGTGATATTTTAACTTCCTTCCCCTGGATCTTCACTTTTTATACTCTGGGGCCTGAGGAGACCCTAAAATATAATAGTATTTTGTGACAAACCCAAAAAGTTTTGTGGAAATTTCAGGTTGAATGTGGTTCTAAATGAATTGGTTCACCCATCCCTAGTAGTCTGCTGTGACATCACAGCTGGTTTAAGTCAGGTAGTCTTCTGTGACATCACAAGTGGGTTTCAGTCTCTTGATCTGCTGTGACATCACTAGTGAGTGGGTCTCAGTCAGATAATCTGTTGTCATGTAGTCTACTGTGACATCACAAGTGGGCTTCAGTCAGGTGTTCTTCTGTGACATCATCGATGGAATTCAAACAGTTAATTTTCTGTGACCTCACAAGTGTCTTCAGTAAGTAGTCTACTGTGACATCACATGAGGTTTTAGTCACTTTATTCTCGATGACACTACAAGTGTGTTTCATAAAGGTAATTTGTTGTGACATCACACATGGGTTTCAGGCAGGTGGTCTTCTGTGACATCACACATGGGTTTCAGTCAGGTGGTCTTCTGTGACATCACACATGGGTTTCAGTCAGGTGGTCTTCTGTGACATCACACATGGGTTTCAGTCAGGTGGTCTTCTGTGACATCACACATGGGTTTCAGGCAGGTGGTCTTCTGTGACATCACACATGGGTTTCAGTCTGGTGGTCTTCTGTGACATCACACATGGGTTTCAGTCAGGTGGTCTTCTGTGACATCACACATGGGTTTCAGTAAGGTGGTCTTCTGTGACATCACACATGGGTTTCAGTCAGGTGGTCTTCTGTGACATCACACATGGGTTTCAGTAAGGTACTATAGCCTGCAATGAGATTATAAGTGGGTTTCAGTCTGATGGCCTTCTATGACATCACAAGTGGGTTCTAATCAGGTATGACATCACTTGTGTGTTTCTGACAGTTAATCTGTGACATCACCGGTGGGTTTCAATCAGGTGGTCATCACAAGAATCTCATCAGTTTCCTTTTATCCATTGTATATATAATGTATATCCATCTTGGTTTTATATTGGATATTAGCCTTGTACATTTGCATAACCCTTTCTAGAACTTACAATACATTGAGCCCATGTCAGCAGATACAGTATACACTCACCGGCCACTTTATTAGGTACACCATGCTAGTAACGGTTTGGACCCCCTTTTGCCTTCAGAACTGCCTCAATTCTTCGTGGCATAGACTCAACAAGGTGCTGAAAGCATTCCTCAGAGATTTTGGTCCATATTGACATGATGGCATCACACAGTTGCCGCAGATTTTTCGGCTGCACATCCATGATGCGAATCTCCCGTTCCACCACATCCCAAAGATGCTCCTCTATTGGATTGAGATCTGGTGACTGTGGAGGCCATTGGAGTACAGTGAACTCATTGTCATGTTCAAGAAACCAGTCTGAGATGATTCCAGCTTTATGACATGGCATTGCATTATCCTGCTGAAAGTAGCCATCAGATGTTGGGTACATTGTGGTCATAAAGGGATGGACATGGTCAGCAACAATACTCAGGTAGGCTTTGGCATTGCAACGATGCTCAATTAGTACCAAGGGGCCCAAAGAGTGCCAAGAAAATATTCCCCACACCATGACACCACCACCACCAGCCTGAACCGTTGATACAAGGCAGGATGGATCCATGCTTTCATGTTGTTGACGCCAAATTCTGACCCTACCATCCGAATGTCGCAGCAGAAATCGAGACTCATCAGACCAGGCAACGTTTTTCCAATCTTCAATTGTCCAATTTCGATGAGCTTGTGCAAATTGTAGCCTCAGTTTCCTGTTCTTAGCTGAAAGGAGTGGCACCCGGTGTGGTCTTCTGCTGCTGTAGCCCATCTGCCTCAAAGTTCGACGTACTGTGCGTTCAGAGATGCTCTTCTGGCTACCTTGGTTGTAACGGGTGGCTATTTGAGTCACTGTTGCCTTTCTATCAGCTCGAACCAGTCTGGCCATTCTCCTCTGACCTCTGGCATCAACAACGCATTTCCGCCCACAGAACTGCCGCTCACTGGATGTTTTTTCTTTTTCGGACCATTCTCTGTAAACCCTAGAGATGGTTGTGCGTGAAAATCCCAGTAGATCAGCAGTTTCTGAAATACTCAGACCAGCCCTTCTGGCACCAACAACCATGCCACGTTCAAAGGCACTCAAATCACCTTTCTTCCCCATACTGATGCTCGGTTTGAACTGCAGGAGATTGTCTTGACCATGTCTACATGCCTAAATGCACTGAGTTGCCGCCATGTGATTGGCTGATTAGAAATTAAGTGTTAACGAGCAGTTGGACAGGTGTACCTAATAAAGTGGTCGGTGAGTGTACATGACCATACGTCCGACAATACGTTTCACCCACTTTCTGCAGATACGGTATACTTGACTATACATCTGACAGTACGTTTTGCTCATTTTCTGCAGATACGGTATACATGACGTCTGACAGTACATTTCGTCCACTTTCTGTAGATACATAACTATACATCTGACAGCGTGCAACATTGTTACGTAAGTTGAAAAATGAAGCTAGTTGTTATTAAGGCAGGATGAGCGCACCGCAGCGGGGACTCCCTTAATGAAATCTCTGTTCATTAGGAAGAGCTCATAAAGCCATCCATCTTAATAACACATACATAACATTATCCTGGCATTAACAGTAGAACAAATATCTTGTAACATTGTTTTACTTTGACATGTATTTAGAAATGTAACAGCTTAGAACAGAAGTTACTAAGATTCCAGATGTTAAGAACTAGAAGTCCCAGCATGAGCTGCCAGCTCTTGTACGGCGCGTCCTGCCAGACGGGCGCTTTTGGCAGCAGATGGAAAATCCTAGGCTGACTAGTTGTTGGAGACTCTAGTACTTTAAGGGTAAGTTCACCTAATAGAATGTGGCACTGATTATGAGGAAGATTCCACCTCAACATCAGTGCCAAGTTGAGTTTCGAGTCTACCTGCTATTGTCCTCAATGGAAGGCGAAGACCAATGATGAAAAATAAGCATCCCGCTCGACCTTACCAGGGATTCCAGGGTTGATTCGGTCACATAGTCCACAACTTGAGACATTCTTATGGATAGATCCATTGTTCTGAGGCTAGTCATGGAACCGCAATGCTCCACTCATTATCATACGTTTAGGTCACTTTCTCCTACATGTTCAGCACACTCTTCTGCTGCTGTAAACACTTCTCTTCAGACCCCAGAGTGTAATAGTCAGGGGAGATGCATAAAAACAAATAACAGTCATTCTCCCCATCCTTCATGGCATCCGGTGATCTTTCTTGGGCATCTTCTGGCCTTCACCGACCTCCTATCGACCCTGGGTCACCGCTGAGACCTGTGATTGGGCCTCGGCAGTCATGTAGGGATTGTCACTCTGTCATATGGAGCCTCTGATTATTACATGTATAATACTAATACATAGGCTCCAGACTTAACAAGCGTGCTCCAAAACAAAACTTGCAGGTGACCCTTACGAATATCCATGAAGCAAATTTCACAAGATTTCGCCCACCTTTGCTTCCAGGCAATGACTGAGAGATGTCGAAGATTGCAGTTTTGGGCAAAGTACACATTTTTAGTAAAGTATTGGGTTAAGACTCTATGTCCCTAGTTGGGACGCCGCCTGTCACCAGTAGAAAGTGAGATTTTCTAAAAAAGAGTATTTAGAACAAAAATAATAATAATAAATATAATAATACTAATAATAATAATAGAGATATAATAATAATAATAATTATAATAATAATAATAGAAATATAATAATAATAATAATAATAATAATAATAATAGAAATATAATAATAATATTAATCCTACTTATTAGAGATGAGCGAACACTAAAATGTTCGAGGTTCGAAATTCGATTCGAACAGCCGCTCAATGTTCGTGTGTTCGAACGGGTTTCGAACCCCATTATAGTCTATGGGGAACATATACTCGTTAAGGGGGAAACCCAAATCCGTGTCTGGAGGGTCACCAAGTCCACTATGACACCCCAGGAAATGATGCCAACACCTCTGGAATGACACTGGGACAGCAGGGGAAGCATGTCTGGGGGCATCTAACACACCAAAGACCCTCTATTACCCCAACATCACAGCCTAACAACTACACACTTTACACACTCAATACCACCTCTCTGACAGTAGGAAAACACCTTGAAACATGTGTATTTGGCACTTGCAGTGAGGAGAGCTTGTCACCAGCAGTGAATTTGGCCCTTGTAGTAAGTTGAGGTTGGCACCAACATTTGTTTTGAAAATCAGGGTGGATTGAGCCTCTAACCAGCAGAGTTTGGGCAAATTCATGGTGGAGGGAGCCTCTAAACACCCCAGTTTGGGCAAATTCATGGTGGAGGGAGCCTCTAAAAACCCCAGTTTGGACCAATTCATGGTGGAGGGAGCCTCTAAAACCCCAGTTTGGACCAATTCATGATGGAGGGAGCCTCTAAACAGCCCAGTTTGGGCAAATTCATGGTGGAGGGAGCCTCTAAAAACCCCAGTTTGGACCAATTCATAGTGGAGGGAGCCTCTAACCAGCAGAGTTGTGGGAAAACAGGGTGGAGGGAGCCTCTAACCAGCAGAGTTGGTGGAAATCAGGGTGGAGGGAGCCTCTAACCAGCAGAGTTGTGGGAAAGCAGGGTGGAGGGAGCCTCTAACCAGCAGAGTTGGTGGAAATCAGGGTGGAGGGAGCCTCTAACCAGCAGAGTTGGTGGAAATCAGGGTGGAGGGAGCCTCTAACCAGCAGAGTTGTGGGAAAGCAGGGTGGAGGGAGCCTCTAACCAGCAGAGTTGTGGGAAAGCAGGGTGGAGGGAGCCTCTAACCAGCAGAGTTGTGGGAAAGCAGGGTGGAGGGAGCCTCTAACCAGCAGAATTGGTGGAAATCAGGGTGGAGGGAGCCTCTAACCAGCAGAGTTGGGGGAAATCAGGGTGGAGGGAGCCTCTAACCAGCAGAGTTGTGGGAAAGCAGGGTGGAGGGAGCCTCTAACCAGCAGAGTTGTGGGAAAGCAGGGTGGAGGGAGCCTCTAACCAGCAGAGCTGGTGGAAATCAGGGTGGAGGGAGCCTCTAACCAGCAGAGTTGGGGGAAATCAGGGTGGAGGGAGCCTAGTATTAGCAGAATTGTGTAACGCTTATGGTGGATGAGTATGAGGATGCGGAGGAATTGGAGAGGTTGAGTACAGACATGGAGTTTCATGTTGGGGTGCTTTACACAGGTGGGCACAAAAATGAAGGCTCTATCCAGTGGTGGTTCATTTTTATCAAAGTGAGCCGGTCGGCACTCTCAGCTGACAGACGGGTGCGCTTGTCAGTGATGATGCCACCGGCTGCACTGAACACCCTCTCAGATAGGACGCTGGCGGCAGGACAGGACAGCACCTCCAAGGCATATAGGGCAAGTTCAAGCCACAGGTCCAACTTCGACACCCAATACGTGTAGGGCGCAGAGGGGTCAGAGAGGACAAGGCTGTGGTCGGAAAGGTATTCCCGCAACATGCGCCTATACTTCTCACGCCTGGTGACACTAGGACCCTCCGTGGCGGCACTTTGGCGAGGGGGTGCCATCAAGGTGTCCCAGACCTTAGACAGTGTGCCCCTCGTTTGTGTGGACCGGTGAGAACTTGGTTGCCTACTGGAGGAACTGCCCTCCCTGCCGCCAACGTCACATGCTGGAAACATCTCCATCATATTCTGCACCAATTGCCTGTGGCAGGCATTGATGCGATTGGCCCTCCCCTCTACCGGAATAAAAGACGAGATGTTGTTTTTATACCGGGGGTCAAGGATAGCAAAGATCCAGTACTGGTTGTCCTCCATGATTTTGACAATACGCTTGTCGGTTGTAAAGCACCCCAACATGAACTCAGCCATGTCTGCCACAGTGTTAGTTGGCATGACTCCTCTGGCCCCACCGGAAAGTTCAATCTCCATTTCCTCCTCATCCTCCATGTCTACCCATCCGCGCTGCAACAATGGGACGATTCGAAGTTGCCCGGAAGCCTCCTGTATCACCATCACATCATCGGACAACTCTTCTTCCTCCTCCTCCTCCTCCTCCTCCTCCTCCATTAAACGCGATGAAGCGGACAGATGTGTGGACCTACTCTCCAGCTGTGACGGATCGGATGCTATCCCTAACTCCTCTGTGTGATCTGAGTTATCCCAGATATCAGGGATTCTCTCAGAACACACAAGAGCGGGATTGTAAGGCTCACCATCGCATCCTCAGAGCTCACCCTCCTTGTGGACTCCTCAAAGACCCGTAGGATGTCACAAAGGTCTCTCATCCATGGCCACTCATGGATGTGAAACTGAGGCAGCTGACTTTGTGGCACCCTAGGGTTTTGTAGCTGGTATTCCATCAAAGGTCTCTGCTGCTCAACCACTCTATTCAACATCTGAAACGTTGAGTTCCAGCGTGTGGGGACGTCGCACAAAAGCCGGTGTTGTGGCACATGCAGGCGTTGCTGGAGAGATTTTAAGCTAGCAGCGGCTACTGTCGACTTGCGAAAGTGGGCGCACATGCACCGCACTTTCACCAGTAGCTCTGGAACATTGGGGTAGCTCTTTAGGAAAGGTTGCACCACTAGGTTGAAGACGTGGGCCAGGCATGGAACATGTTGGAGTCCGGCAAGCTCCAGAGCTGCTACCAGGTTCCGGCCGTTATCACAAACGACCATGCCTGGGCCCAGGTGCAGCGGCTCAAACCATATTGCCGTCTCATCGAGGAGGGCATCCCTCACCTCGGAGGCAGTGTGCTGTCTGTCCCCCAAGCTGATCAGCTTCAGCACAGCCTGCTGACGTCTACCAACGCCAGTGCTGCAACATTTCCAACTCGTAGCTGGGGTCAATCTAACAGCGGAGGAGGAGGCGGTGGCGGAGGAGGAGGCGGTGGCGGAGGAGGAGGCGGTGGAGGAGGAGGAGGAGGGGGGTGTTCTTCTCGTGTCCCTGCCAGGAATGTTAGTCGGGGAGACGAGGTACACCGGGCCAGTTTGGGAAGCAGTCCCAGCCTCAACTACATTCACCCAGTGTGCCGTCAGTGAAATGTAGTGTCCCTGTCCGCATGCACTTGTCCACGCGTCGGTGGTCAAGTGGACCTTTGTGCAAAGCGCGGAACTAAGGGCCCGCCTGATGTTGAGTGACACGTGCTGGTGCAAGGCGGGGACGGCACACCGGGAGAAGTAGTGACGGCTAGGGACGGCATAGCGAGGTGCCGCAGTTGCCATCAGGTCCAGGAAGGCGGGAGTTTCAACAAGCCGGAACGCCAACATCTCCTGGGCCAGCAATTTAGCGATGTTGGCGTTCAAGGCTTGCGCGTGTGGGTGGTTAGCAGTGTATTTCTGCCGCCGCTCCAATGTCTGAGAGATGGTGGGTTGTTGTAAAGAAGCGCCTGATGGTGCCTTTGATGGTGCAGGAGAAGGAGATAAGACAGGAACAGGGGAGGATGAGGGAGAAGTCAACAAAGTGGCGGAGGCAGATGAAGTGGTGTCCTGGCTCGTCCTCTGGAGTGCATCGCCAGCACAGTCAGCAGTGGCAGTGGCAGAGGCAGAGGCAGTGGCAGAGGCAGTGGCAGTGGCGTGAACGGCAGGCGGCCTTTGTCCTGCCGTTGCTGCCTGCCACTGATTCCAGTGCTTGGATTCCAAATGACGGCGCATTGAAGTGGTGGACAGGTTGCTCTTCTCAGAGCCCCTAATCAATTTCGAGAGGCAAATTGTGCAGACAACACTATATCTGTCCTCGGCGCATTCCTTGAAAAAACTCCACACCTTCGAGAAACGTGCCCTCGAGGTGGGAGTTTTTTGGGGCTGGGTACGAACTGGAACATCTTGGGAGATTCCGGGTGTGGCCTGGCTTCGCCTAAGCTGCTGACCTCTGCCTCTGCCTCTAGCTACCCTTTTTGGTGCTGCACCTGCCTCAACATCCACACTACTTTCCCCGCTTGACATCCCCCCTGTCCAGGTCGGGTCAGTGTCCTCATCATCCACCACTTCCTCTTCCAACTCCTGTCTCATCTCCTCCTCCCGCACAATGCGCCGGTCAACTGGATGCCCTGACGGCAACTGCGTCACATCATCGTTGATGAGGGTGGGTTGCTGGTCATCCACCACCAAATCGAACGGAGATGGAGGAGACTCTAGTGTTTGAGCATCTGGACACAGATGCTCCTCTGTTAGGTTCGCGGAATCGTGACGTGGAGAGGCAGGTTGAGGGACAATGAAAGGAGCGGAGAACAGCTCTGGGGAGCAGGGACAGTTGGGGTTATTGTTCTGTGAAGCTTGGGAATTTTGGGAGGAAGGAGGACAAGACTGTTGGGTAATAGGAGGAGAGGAGGCAGAGTCTGACTGGCTGCTGGACAATGTGCTGTAAGCGTTCTCTGACAGCCATTGCAAGACCTGTTCCTGGTTCTCGGGCCTACTAAGGTTTGTACCCTGCAGTTTAGTTAATGTGGCAAGCAACCCTGGCACTGTGGAGTGGCGCAATGCTTGCTGCCCCACAGGAGTAGGCACGGGACGCCCTGTGGCTTCACTGCTACCTTGCTCCCCAGAACCATTCCCCCGACCTCGCCCACGGCCTCGTCCACGTCCCTTTCCGGGAGCCTTGCGCATTTTGAATTCCCAGTTAGAAACTGGCACTATATACCAGTAGCAAAAATTGTGGGTGCACGTAACCCCAATATATTCTTTGAATTACCAGTCAGAAACTGGCACTATATGGCAGTAGCAAGAAATGAGGGTATTTGTAACCCCAATATATTCTTTGAATTCCCAGTCAGACAATGGCACTATATACCAGTAGCAAAAATTGTGGGTGCACGTAACCCCAATATATTTTTTTTTTTTTTTTTAAATGTAGATTGTGAGCCCCACATAGAGCTCACAATGTACATTTTTCCCTATCAGTATGTCTTTTTTCGGAATATGGGATGGAAATCCATGCAAACACGGGGAGAACATACAAACTCCTTGCAGATGTTTTTTTGCCCATGGCGGGATTTGAGCGCCAGGACTCCAGCGCTGCAAGGCTGCAGTGCTAACCACTGAGCCACCATGTGGCCCCTAACCCCAATATATTCTTTGAATTCCCAGTCAGACAATGGCACTATATAGCAGTAGCAAGAAATGAGGGTATTTGTAACCCCAATATATTCTTTGAATTCCCAGTCAGACAATGGCACTATATACCAGTAGCAAAAATTGTGGGTGCACGTAACCCCAATATATTCTTTGAATTACCAGTCAGAAACTGGCACTATATGGCAGTAGCAAGAAATGAGGGTATTTGTAACCCCAATATATTCTTTGAATTCCCAGTCAGACAATGGCACTATATGGCAGTAGCAAAAATAGTGGGTGTATATAGCCCCAATCCTATTGCTAGGGGACTTGCAGGGTATTTCTGGGGTGAAGGTGGGGGGGCACACCGTTGGAACGGGGATTTGGGGTGTATATATGGGGTATACGGGAATACACTGTCAGTGTATTCCATTCAGGATCTGCGGAAAGCTGGGTTGCGGCGATTGAGCCCGTCAGTGCCACGTTACACTGACAAGCTTCTCCCTGGAATTTAGCTCTTATAAGAACTGTTGGTTGTCTTCTCCTTCCTATCCTAGCCTGTCCCTGCCTACCCAGAATCTAAGCCCTAGCTAGCTGGACGGAAACCTCCGTCCCCGGTGAATTGCAAGCTCAGAATTTCGCGAAGCTGGGCGGCGCTGTTCTTTTAAATTAGAGGTCACATGTTTTCGGCAGCCAATGGGTTTTGCCTACTTTTTTCAACATCACCGGTGTCGTAGTTCCTGTCCCACCTACCCTGCGCTGTTATTGGAGCAAAAAAGGCGCCAGGGAAGGTGGGAGGGGAATCGAGTAATGGCGCACTTTACCACGCGGTGTTCGATTCGATTCGAACATGCCGAACAGCCTAATATCCGATCGAACATGAGTTCGATAGAACACCGTTCGCTCATCTCTACTACTTATATTACAAAATGTGAAAGTTTGTGTGTTTAGATGTTTGTTCTTCAATCAGGCAAAAAGTGCTGATAGATAAATTGTAACCTGGATTAACACATTGACTACTTTTTATCTTGATAAATGACATGGCTTCACCACTGTTATGAATTTATGTTCACATACTATATTACACTGCTCCTGCAGCAGCCTTACCTCAGGTCCCAGGTGTGTTATCTCTCTGTGTAAACACACAGCTAACCCTCAGTGTACAGATAGTTGCGTATTATCTGATCTGCTCTAGGCAGTGCAGACAAACTGACATGGGCAAACACCTTCAATCCAAATTGGCAGTTTGTCAATTTTCAACATGCCTGGAAAAAGAAAATCTAATTTGTCGCAAACAACAACAGCCATGAAGGAAGCCAGAAGTCAGTGGCGTAACTAGGAATGGCGGGGCCCCGTGGCGAACTTTTGACATGGGGCCCCCCTGACACCAAAAATCTTGACCGAGTCCCTCCTACGCATTCCTGCGCGCTCTATTATGACCAATAATGGCCCCTGCACACAGTATTATGTCCCTTAGAGGCCCCCGCACACAGTATTATACCCAATAGTGGCCACTGCACACAGTATTATGTCCCTTAGTGGCCCCTACAGGACTAAACACTGTCACGTTACCGCTGACCGCTATACCAGGACAAATTGTGGATAAAAAATCTGGTCATGTGCATTACAATTTAGTAACTCCATGTGCCTCATATTAATAGCAGTTAACCCCATCATCTCCCTCACATTAACCCCTGTGTGCCTCACCATAAGAGTTACTGATATGTGAGAGACATGGAGGTAATAATAAAGTATCTTCATTATTATTACCCCCATAAGTCTCACATATCAGTAACTCTTATGGTGAGGCACACAGGGGTTAATTTGAGGGACATGATGGGGTTAACTGCTATTAATATGAGGCACATGGAGTTACTAAAACACAAGTAATCCCCCCAAATGCCTGATAGTAATAAGTAACCCCAGTACGTACCTGTGTATCTTCAGTTTCATTTTCCTGGAGCAGCTTCTTCCTCTTCTTCTCTTGTAGGACGGCAGGGATAAGCCCCGCCTCCTCCTCTCATTGGTGGGCAGAGGACAGACAAAGAAAGGGAGGTGGGAGAGAGGGGGAGGGGGAGCGTCCTGGGATCGCTGAGAGGAGCCAGAGCTGCAGCTCCTGTGTCTCAGCCGTTCCTGCAGCTTCGGGGCCCCCTGTTGGTGGAAAGTATTCCACCAACAGGGGGCCCCGATCATTATACTCGGGGTCCGAAAAGACCTCCGAGAATAATGATAGCAGCGGTAGCAGTTGTCACCGGGCCCCTAATGTCCCGGGCCCTGTGGCAGCTGCTACCGCTGCTATGGTGGTAGTTACGCCACTGCCAGAAGTCACACAGTTCTCCTCAAGCAGAACTGACGGGGATCATCGGTACCAACAACACACTCATTATATGGCGTCCAGCGAGGTGCTGAGATGCCAGAACAATCACGGGCACAGTGCGAGGAACAAGTTCAGCAGCAGGACAGCTTCACAGCTGTTGAAACTCCGGAGCAGGCGGATCATCGACGGCAGCAATTTGCTGAATATAGGCTGATCATCGATGCCAACAATCTGCAGACGAAGTTGCAGGCAGAAGCTAGTAGCAATAATAATAATAATAATAATAATAATAATAATAGCAATAATAATAATAATAATAATAATAATAGTAGCAATAATAATATAATTCTGAAATTCTGAAATTTCCCCACTGTGGGACAATTAAAGGATTATCTTATCTTATCTTAATATAACTAATAAGAACAATAATATAAATATAATATTAATACTAATAGCAATAATAATACACATAATAATAATATTAATAATAATTAGAAATAATAATATTTATAATAATAATAATAATAGCAATAATATAACTAATGAGAAGAAAAATAACAATAATATAAATATAATATTAATATTAATCTCAATAATAATACACAAAAATAATAATAGTGATAAATAATAATAATATTGATAATAATAATAGTAATAAATATTAATAATGATATTAATTAGAATATCACATTGTAACAGTTTTATATTTATTTAAAATTCCACATTTTAATATTATGAATCCATTTTGAAATAATAAAAAAAAATCACTAAAAAAATTCTAGGACTCTCAAAAACACCTAGCTAATATATTCCAATATTCCTTCCTTTCAAGGTATCCGACTAGTTGACTGCGAATTATTTCAGAAGCGCCACTTCAGCAGTTCAGTCGGAATTTTACAGCGTCGACTTGGCCTAGTTTTTATTTTATTTTTTGTTCAAATTTAATGCTATTTTTTTTTTTAAAGAAAGTAACAAAAGCGCGTTTCTGACAGGTCTAAATGAACAGGTTACCTACAACTCAGGTGCGGATGACAGTAACACGAGCTTTGAACTGAGTCTCCAAATGCCACGTTACGAGAAGCTAAATTACGTGTTGTATTTCTGACTGCGAGCGTTTGATTTTAAAGCCTGCGCCGCTTCTGTCAAGGTAGAGATCCGGGTTTTTGTGCGGAGTGCCTGCAGCCCACCATACAAGTGAGGCAACCTGACAGCTTGTAATAAGTAATTTTAATGCACTTACATTCATCACTCCGCCAGCCTGGCAGTATTTTAAACACAGACCTTAAAATGCAGGCAGAGACCTGGAGGCCCTTTTTTTTTTTTTTTTTTATATAGAACTTTTTTTTTTTTTTTTTTTTTTATTCCCGGCCCCATTTCCTGTTAATATGGCACTTTTTAAGATATGCGCTGAAATGTCTGCACATTGTTAATACATCACTAAAGGTTACAAAGGACTCTTATTTAGCCCCACAGGATGTTGTCTTAGGATTTAATAAATTAAGAGATCGCCATTTTTTGCAGCCGAAAATCAATTGTTTCAATTAAGAAATTTACAGCAATCCAAATATTGACGAAGCCTGTAATAGGGGGAAGCAGGAGGAGGGGGGAAAGGGGAAGCTTCCTGCGCACTCATTAGTAAAGATATCAGGATATGGAAAACGAGTCTACTTGCCTTTAGAAAGAGCGTGGAATTAGAGCGTGGAAAAGATTTACATATCAAAACATTGTGGTGTGTGGTGGAAAAGTACGAGTGCGCTTGTGGAGAACGGTAGGAGGGGCAGGGTGCTGTACAGGCAACCTTATCTTTGAGGGCTTTCCAAGACTTGGATACTACATCGATGGCCTGGCCTTTGAATTGGACGTCAAAGCATGTTTGGTGAGACTCTGCCCACTTGGATGCTTATGGATAGTACAACTTTGGTGTTGGTCATGAAGATATGACTGGTGAGAATATGACCACTGAGGCCATTTTATTCTTAGGAATGAGATTGGTGAGAGACCACTCAGATCCTTATCGATAACCTAGTATTGGATTGGCCATGAAGCTATTATCTCTAAGAGGCCACCTACTTATTAATAACCTATTCTTAGGATTGTCCATGTAGGTTTCATTGCTGAGAGTTACCCCACTGAGACCTTTATTGATACCCTATCCTTGTGATCGGCCGTAAAGATATAATCTCAGAGATTCCACCCATTGAGACCTTCATTGGGATTGTCCATGAAGGTATGTCTGGTGAGTCCATCCACTGAGGCCCTTATTAATAACCTATCACTGGGATTGCCCATGTAGGTATGATTAGTGAGTCCACCTACTGAGGCCCTTATTAATAACTTACCATTCGGACAGTCCATGAAGGTATGATTGGTGAGATTTCTTGTTGGGACCAATAATGATAATGTATCATTGGGATGGCTTATGAAGGTTCAGTATGATTGATTGGAACCTTTATTGATACCCTATCATTGCGATTGGCTATAAAAATATAATCTTCGAGAGTCCACCCTCTGAGACACTCATTGGGACAGTCCATGAAGGTGAGTCTTCTCACTAGGACCATTAATAATACTGTATCTTTGGCATTGTCTATGAAGGTATGATTGGTAAATCTACCCACTGAGGCACTTATTAATAACCAGATTTTAGGATCAGCCATGAATATATTATTGTTGACAGTTCACCTATTGAGACCTTCATTGGGATTGTCCATGAAGGTATGATTGGTGAGTCCACCCACTGAGGCACCTATTAATAACCAGATTTTAGGATTAGCTGTGAATATATTGTTGACAGTTCACCTATTGAGACCTTCATTGGGATTGTCCATGAAGGTATCTTTGGTGAGTCCACCCATTGACTCCCTTATTAATAACATATCATTGGGACAGTCCATGAAGGTATAATTGGTGAGTCTTCTCACTAATGACCCTTATTGATAATCTATCATTGGGATTGTCTGCAGCTTAGTCCAAGTCATCTAGGGCTAATCAACAAGTGAAAATGCAGCAAAAAGCCAAGAGAAATTTGAGATACAAGTCCACCTCAAATTCCACTTCACGTAACATCATGTGAACAAACCCTAAGTGTTCTCCCACTGGGACCCTGAGTGATCACCTGTCATTGGGTTTGATGAAGATATAATTGGTGAGATTTCATCCACTGAGGCCCCTATTGATAACCTATTCATAGTACTGGACATGGAGATATAATAAGTAAGGGTTCACCCACTTTATTGATAACCTAGCCTTGGGATCACCACTGGGACTCTTATTGATAACCTGTTCTTGACATTGGTCATGGAGGTATGATTGGTGAGCGTCCACACACTAAGGTCCTTATCAAAAACCTATCCCTAGGATTGCCCATAAAGGTATGATTGATGAGAATCCATCTGTTGGGACCAACGAAAGAGTTGCAGGAATATATTAACCATTTCTTCATAGTATCTGTGACAGAGATATCCAAACGAGTGTGGCCACAAGTGGTACTGTAGCCATCAACTTAGAATTGGACAATCTGGACTATTTCTTTGTCCATGGTGGTAACATGATGTCACTTTACGACCACCCAACAAGATAGGAGCCAGTCCCAATGATCATACTGTAGTCACCTCCCTGCATGATATATAGTCATGTTAATCCAGATATGATTTAGCAAGAGGGAAATTTTAACACATTGCTGGGCCCAAAGATCTCATAAATACCTACCATCTCCTCAACATTTTCACCTTCATCCAAGACTCGTTCTTTGCATCACATGAGCATCAAATCTCAGTATACTACGGGGCAGGTACATTCTTCTCCTGTGATATGGTGACCATGAGGTGTGGTTCCTGCATCTCCAATTGTTCTTTCGATCTCTTTGATCTTTTAAACAGAATTGGATGTCGATAAACCTTAACAATTTCCTGAAGGCTTCATGGTCCATGACTTCAGCTTGTGAGACCATCCAATTTGTAGGAAATTGTAAGAGACTGCTGACTAGTATAACAGCCCATAAGGTTATGGATTACCTACAAGTGTCCAGTATGAGCTGTAGACCTTCCTAACCATTCATTGTAGAAACATTTTCTTTTCTGCATGGTGTGAATACTTGGCACAATTTCAGGTCAATGAAGGAACCCATGTAGACTCTTTGTTGAATCAGTACATTACGCAAATGCACCATATTGGCAAACATAAGGTGTTATGTACCATGACTGCAGATTAAGTGTAAGAACTGCAAGTGTGGACCCTTGAATTTGGTGCCATGTAGCACGTACGGGTGGTGCTTCAGTGCTTTTGGGCTCTGGCTCACCTTCTCATGGGCTCCCTCATGGTCACATGGAATACACCAACGTCATGGTGTTTGTATTAAAGGGTCATGATGTTGATGCTTCTTATGTGACCCATCACAGGTCCCAGCAATTCCCAATGGACCATTGATGTCACCGAGGAGTCCAGAAGACGATGGAAGATGACCAAAGGGCGCGGGTTTCCTTAGGTAACCGCTTTTTGATGCAGATTAGGTTTCCATTGGGGGTTTCCGCAAGTGAAATTCTTGAACGGAAACCCATACGCAAATGTGAACCAGGCCTTAGATAAAAGTACTAGGCTGTATATATAGGATGGATAGATAGAGAGAGAGATATGAGTTAGATAGATAGATAGATAGATAGATAGATAGATAGATAGATAGATAGATATGGAATAGATAGATAGATAGATAGATAGATAGATAATAGATATGGGCTAGATAGATAGATAGATAGATAGATAGATAGATAGATAGATAGATAGATAGATAGATATGACAATAGATAGATAGATAGTTATGGGATAGATAGATAGATAGATAGATAGATAGATAGATAGATAGATAGATAGATATGACAATAGATAGATAGATAGATAGATAGATAGATAGATAGATAGTTATGGGATAGATAGATAGATAGATAGATAGATAGATAGATAGATGATTGATAGGAGATAGATAGATAGATAGATAGATAGATAGATAGGAGATAGATAGATAGACAGATATTAGATAGATAGATAGATAGATAGATAGATAGATAGATAGATAGATAGATATGGGATAGGTAGATAGATAGATAGATAGATAGATAGATAGATGATTGATAGGAGATAGATAGATAGATAGATAGATAGATAGATAGATAGATAGATAGGAGATAGATAGATAGACAGATATTAGATAGATAGATAGATAGATAGATAGATAGATAGATAATAGATATGGGATAGGTAGATAGATAGATAATAGATATGGGATAGATAGATAGATAGATAAATAGATAGATAGATAGATAGATAGATAGATAGATAGATAGATAGGAGATAGATAGATAGATAGATAAAATGGAAAATTAAAAATGAACTTTATTTAAAATAATAATTTCCCTTATACGGGGCATATATTGGTATACATTATATACATCCTCCTGTAAAGGAAAGTGTTTTGTTCAAAGTAATAAACTCCCATATTGGGAAGGAAAGAAAGAAAGATCGATCTCCATACTGTGCACCTTCCTGTATGTAAGACTGCCATATTCTGGTGAAGGTCACTCCGGTGTTATTAGATTCCAGAATCTTTACAGTCTGCACAAGTTCTTCATCTTTCTGCATCACAAGTTTCCCTCATTGGTCAGCAGGACCCTCAGATTGGGGACCTTTGAAGACTGTGAGATCAGGAAATTGGCCATAAATAACCAGTAGTGAGGATCAGTCTACATCCTGTGACCTGCTCAGCGAGCGATGCAATCTATACGAACCATCTTACAAAATTTCCTCTTTTTTCATCAAAAATTTTTTCCCAAATTAAACCTTTCTCCTTATTTCATCTCATTGTGCAGAACTACAGATAAAGGGGATTCCTATAGGTCACACTTAGGTAACTTCTGCATCACTTCAAAGACTGTATACAAGGACATAAATAACCTACCAGCCGTACATATATAATTATATACAGGAGATACCCAGGTTATACCTGCATGGCCAATATCACTATATACAAGGATATATATAACATACCAGCTGTACATATATAATTATATACAGGAGATACCCAGGTTATACCAGCTGTACATATATATTATATACAGTATATACCCAGGTTATACCAGCTGTACATATATATTATATACAGGAGATACCCAGGTTATACCAGCTGTACATATATATTATATACAGGATATACCCAGGTTATACCAGCTGTACATATATAATTATATACAGGAGATACCCAGGTTATACCTGCATGGCCAATATCACTATATACAAGGATATATATAACTTATACCAGCTGTACATATATAATTACCGTATTTTTCGGACTATAAGACGCACTTTTTTTCCTCCCAATATGGGAGGAAAATGTGTGTGCGTCTTATAGTCCGAATGCAGCGTGCGCAGCGTCTGTGTCCCGTCTGTGCGAATGAAAAGAAGAGCAGCACGGTGCCTGCCTGCTCTGCCCCTCCTTCCCTGTCTGTGTCGCGTGTTTGCAGGAGCGAGATATGAGAGTCAGGGAAGTAGGGGCGGGCCAGACAGGTGAAGGAAGCGTGGTTTCAAGCTTGCCGAGAAAACCACGCCTCCTTCTCCCGTCTGGCCCGCCCCTCCTTCACTGCCTCTCAGATCTGGCTCCGGCAATGAAACCACACAGACAGGGAAGGAGGGGCGGGCCAAACGGGAGGAGGAGGCGTGGTTTTCTCGGCAAGCTTGAAACCACGCCTCCTTCACCCGTCTGGCCCGCCCCCACTTCCCTGCCTGTGTGGCATCATTGCAGAAGCGACATCTGAGAGGCAGTGAAGGAGGGACGAGCCAGACAGGTGAAATAGGTGTGTTTTCAAGTTTGCTTAGAAAACCACACCTCCTTCACCCGTCTGGCCCGCCCCTTTTTCTCTTCTTACATAGCTTCACTGCAGGGTGTCTCTTTCCATCCATGGATGAGATTAGATAGAATAGATAGATAGACAGACAGACAGACAGACAGACAGACAGACAGACAGACAGACAGATAGATAGATAGATAGATAGATAGATAGATAGATAGATAGATAGATAGATAGATAGGATAGATTAGATAGATAGGATAGATTAGATAGATAGATATGTTCAAATCACCCCCATAGCCCTACAATACATATAAAACAAAAACATTACTGTGAAACACATACACATTTGGTATCCCTGTGTCCGAAAGCCCCCGGTTCTATTTACATTGGTGAAATATTATATTATTAGGTTATTAAATATTTCACCAATTTTTTTTCCTTAAAATTTTTTTTTTCCCTATTTTCCTCCTCTAAAACCTTAGTGCGTCTTATAGTCCGAAAAATACGGTATATACAGTATATACCCAGGTTATACCAGCTGTACATATATAATTATATACAGGAGATACCCAGGTTATACCTGCATGGCCAATATCACTATATACAAGGATATATATAACTTATACCAGCTGTACATATATAATTATATACAGGAGATACCCAGGTTATACCAGCTGTACATATATATTATATACAGTATATACCCAGGTTATACCAGCTGTACATATATATTATATACAGTATATACCCAGGTTATACCAGCTGTACATATATATTATATACAGGAGATACCCAGGTTATACCAGCTGTACATGTATAATTATATACAGGAGATACCCAAGTTATACCTGCATGGCCAATATCACTATATACAAGGATATATATAACTTATACCAGCTGTACATATATAATTATATACAGGAGATACCCAGGTTATACCAGCTGTACATATATATTATATACAGTATATACCCAGGTTATACCAGCTGTACATATATAATTATATACAGGAGATACCCAGGTTATACCAGCTGTACATATATTATATACAGTATATACCCAGGTTATACCAGCTGTAAATATATAATTATATACAGGAGATACCCAGGTTATACCAGAATGGTCCATATCACTATATACAAGAAGATGTATAACTTATACCAGCTGTATATAAAGAATTATAGGTTATAGTATTACAGGTTATAGTATTACAGGTTATACTGGCTGTACGTATATAATTATATACAGGAGATCCCCAGGTTATACCAGCTGTACATATATATTATATACAGGATATACCCAGGTTATACCAGCTGTACATATATATTATATACAGTATATACCCAGGTTATACCGGCTGTACGTATATAATTATATACAGGAGATACCCAGGTTATACCAGCTGTACATATATAATTATATACAGGAGATAGCCAGGTTATACCAGTTGTACATATATAATTATATACAGGAGATACCCAGGTTATACCAGCTGTACATATATATTATATACAGTATATACCCAGGTTATACCGGCTGTACGTATATAATTATATACAGGAGATACCCAGGTTATACCAGCTGTACATATATAATTATATACAGGGGATACCCAGGTTATACCAGCTGTACATATATAATTATATACAGGAGATAGCCAGGTCATACCAGCTGTACATATATAATTATATACAGGCGATACCCAGGTTATACCTGCTGTACATATCCTACTAATATTATAAATGTGAAAGTTTGTGTGTTTGGATGTTTGGATGTTTGTGAGTTTGGATGTTTGTTCCTCAATCACGCTAAAACGCCTGGACGGATTTGCGTGCAATTTTCCACAAACATAGTTTTCCCTTAGGATTGAGTCACAGGCTACTTTTGGTGCCACTAAACAACATGGCTTCCTAGCAGGAGACTCACAAAAGCAGGACTCCTAGCCCCAGCTATAGACTCACACACACTGCCTGGCATTTCCTGCCTCAACCTGCCTGCACACTCCTTACTGTCACCTCAGGAGTAGCCCTCACTCTACTCACTCACATTTACATATAGCTTTCCACTATACATACACAATACAATGTATCTACTATCACTGCTATATACAGTGCCTGATACATATATACTCCTGTACACAGGCTGTATATACTATATATTACATGTATTACCTATCACTGCTATATACAGTACCTGATACATATATACTCCTGTACACAGACTGTATATACTATATAATTACATGTATCTCCTATCACTGCTATATACAGTACCTGATACATATATACTCCTGTACACAGGCTGTATATACTATATAATTACATGTATCTACTATCACTGCTATATACAGTGCCTGATACATATATACTCCTGTACACAGGCTGTATATACTATATAATTACATGTATTTCCTATCACTGCTATATACAGTACCTGATACATATATACTCCTGTACACAAACTGTATATACTATATATTACATGTATTACCTATCACTGCTATATACAGTGCCTGATACATATATACTCCTGTACACAGACTGTATATACTATATAATTACATGTATCTCCTATCACTGCTATATACAGTGCCTGATACATATATACTCCTGTACACAGGCTGTATATACTATATAATTACATGTATCTCCTATCACTGCTATATACAGTACCTGATACATATATACTCCTGTACACAGGCTGTATATACTATATAATTACATGTATCTCCTATCACTGCTATATACAGTGCCTGATACATATATACTCCTGTACACAGGCTGTATATACTATATAATTACATGTATCTCCTATCACTGCTATATACAGTACCTGATACATATATACCCCTGTACACAGACTGTATATACTATATAATTACATGTCTCTCCTATCACTGCTATACACAGTGCCTGATACATATATACTCCTGTACACAGGCTGTATATACTATATAATTACATGTATCTCCTATCACTGCTATATACAGTACCTGATACATATATACTCCTGTACACAGGCTGTATATACTATATATTACATGTATCTCCTATCACTGCTATATACAGTGCCTGATACATATATACTCCTGTACACAGACTGTATATACTATATATCACATGTATCTCCTATCACTGCTATATACAGTACCTGATACATATATACTCCTGTATAACACATCACATTGTCTGTATCACAACATACACAATATAACACATCACATCACATTTGCTAGCCCACCAAACTTTTTAAAGCACTTTTACATTTTCACACGTCTGTGTCTGCCCAATACTCAACTCACCGCAGACAAAGTCGCGGGTAAAAGCTAGTATAATTATATACAGGAGATACCCAGTTTATACCAGCTGTACATATATAATAATATACAGGAGATACCCAGGTTATACTGGCTGTACATATATAATTATATACAGGAGATACCCAGGTTATACCAGCTGTACATATATATTACATACAGGAGATACCAGGTTATACCAGCTGTACATATATATTATATACAGGAGATACCCAGGTTATACCAGCTGTACATATATAATTATATACAGGCGATATCCAGGTTATACCGGCTGTAAATATATAATTATATACAGGAGATACCCAGGTTATACCAGCTGTACATATATAATTATATACAGGAGATACCCAGGGTATACCAGCTGTACATATATATTATATACAGGAGATACCCAGGTTATACCAGCTGTACATATATAATTATATACAGGAGATACCCAGGTTATACCAGCTGTACATATATAATTATATACAGGAGATACCCAGGTTATACCAGCTGTACATATATAATTATATACAGGAGATACCCAGGTTATACCAGCTGTACAGATATAATTATATGCAGGAGATCCCCAGGTTATACCAGCTGTACATATATAATTATATACAGGAGATACCCAGGTTATACCGGCTGTAAATATATAATTATATACAGGAGATACCCAGGTTATACCGGCTGTAAATATATAATTATATACAGGAGATACCCAGGTTATACCAGCTGTACATACATAATTATATACAGGAGATACCCAGGTTATACCAGCTGTACATATATAATTATATACAGGAGATGCCCAGGCTATACCAGCTGTACATATATAATTATATACAGGAGATACCCAGGTTATACCAGCTGTACATTTATAATTATATACTGCATATACCCAGGTTATACCGGCTGTACATATATATTATATACAGGAGATACCCAGGTTATACCAGCTGTACATATATATTATATACAGGAGATACCCAGGTTATACCAGCTGTACATATATAATTATATACTGCATATACCCAGGTTATACCGCCATGGTCCATATCACTATTTAGATATAACTTTTTGTTCCTTCTTGAACACTGTTTAATCACCTTTCAAAATGATAAAAAATCGCTCCCAATAACTATGTGTCCCCGGTCTCGCCTCTCTCGGAGGGTCCCCAGATGTATAGGACACAATACATTACATTGACCCTTGCAGTAAAAGATCAAACAGTGGAGTCGTAGAGAAGAAATCCCAATAAGCCATAGTGTGTATCACCCCGCTCCTATATGATAACATCTGGCATGGTGTGACCCCTATGACCTTGACTCTTCCTGTCCTCATCTTATATATCTGTGCATGTGAAATGTAATAAACCTCCTGCCTGGTAATAACATCACAAGAACTTATCCCTGGTAAATACTTGGTACATTTCACATTTAGTTACATTTTTGGTCGCTTTTCCCATCGAGCGGACAAGAAATCACATAATACTATCAGATGAGGGTTTAAAATACTAATAAAGATGAAAGATATTTCACTAAGAAAAGAAGCATCTGGTCAGAGTGGCCCGGGGGTGTTATTGTCTGCTGCAGCGGACGCAGCTCTCCAGCTCTGCTCCCTGGATTCTGCCTATTATCCCAGCCTTCCTGTGGACAAACAGACGTGTCCACATATCTGACTGTATGGAAGGAGGTCAAGACAAGCTAGTGGCTTCTTATAAACCCAACCTAAAAACATTCCCAGTACATACAAGTTATATCTGCATGTGACTACCAACGTGGCCACCATTTCTGGGGTAGTCACAAGAGTCATCTCCCTGCCAAAACGTTCTCTGCTCTCTATATGGGACATGTTTCTTTTAGGACTTTGGATAAACTCAAAACCTAAATTTAGTTTAAAAAAATGTAACGGCTAGAAGTGAAATGTGATCAGCTGGTGGGTACAAGGCAACTCTGTCTGTGGCCTATCTATCTATCTATCTATCTATCTATCTATCTATCTATCTATCTTTCATCTATCTATCATCTATCATTCTATCCATACATCCATATCTATCTATCTATCTATCTATCTATCTATCTATTGTTCTATCTATCTATTGTTCTATCTATCTATCTATCTATCTATCTAGCTATCATCTATCTATCTATCTATCTATCTATCTATCTATCTATCTATTCATCTATCATCTATTTATGTATCTATCAGTGTCTCAATCTTAAGCAAAACAGTACCAACTCAATCGAAGGTCTTGCCAAGTTTCAAGCTGGAATCCCAGTCTCCCAACCTCAGTATATAAATATGGTCTCACCTACAATAAATTGCTCCATCATTTTTTTTCTATGTAAAATGTGTGGCATATATCTCAAATATATCTATTTACCCATATCTATCTATCTACCTATCTATCTATCTATCTATCTATCTATCTATCTATCTATCTATCTATCCATATCTATCTATCTATCTATCTATCTATCTATCTATCTATCCATATCTATCTATCTATCTATCTATCTATCTATCTATCTATCTATGTATCTTCTATCTCCTATCTATCTATCTATCTATCTATCTATCTATCTATCTATCTACCCATATCTATCTATCTATCTATCTATCTATCTATCTATCTATCTATCTATCTATCTATCTATTATCTATCTATCTATCTATCTATCATCTATCTCCTATCTATCTATCTATCTATCTATCTATCTATCTATCTATCTATCTATCTATCTATCTATCTATCTATCTATCTATCTCTCCCACACAGGAGTTAGTTTGAACCACATCCTTCTCCTTTACAGGGATGTACGTACAGTTTGGGGTTCCCATACCAATTCTATCATCTATCTATCTATCTATCTATCTATCTATCTATCTATCTATCTATCTATCTATCTATCTATCTATCATTGCTTTCTATATATCATTGTGTGTTTGCTTTTAGGATCCATTAATCCAGCGTTGCATTAGAACTACTTTGTCCAGAAACAGCTCTTTTCAATTAAGTCAGAAAGCACTTTCAACAGTCTTTTATAAATAGGCAAAAAAAAAAAAAAATCAATGCCACGCTCTGACTCAGTATTGTATCTCTCTAATGGAAAAAGCACAATGGTCCCAGCTAGATGCCTGCAGGGCCTACATCTTCCAATTCAGACACATTCAATGAGAAATTTTGCCAGCGTTCCGAGTCCTTTTTTTTCTCCACTTTGTCCCAAACCCCGATGCTTCGTTCCTCTGTGCTCACATTACTTGAACTGATAAAAAGATGTCAATATTTTATGTGAAACCCCAAAGAAATGATTGACGTATTAAGGGGGAATTATCTGGGCATCACATGATGGACACTTTTGGCAGGAGCAGAATTTTTGAATTTTTTTTATATACTTTTAGATTATTTTTTTTTTATTTTTTTTTTATCATTTTCTAATCTTTAGAAAGTTTTTTAACCATACATATTTCCTTTGTGAACAATGATCCTGTTAACGTTTAGAATTTTTTTTGATGGGCAAAAATCCTCTATTTTTACTGCGTGTGCACAAATTTTTGGATAGTTGTCAACCTCATGTCCATGACTCTTTATATGTCACTCTGCTTCCCAGATCCTTACAGACTACAGGACCAGTACCAGCACCCAGTAAGGTCAGACGGTGGTAGACGATGGTAGACCCACTGCTGCTTTCTGCTGAGGCCCACTGAGGCCTCTTTATGTTCCAAGCACTGAGACCTCCTTACGTTCTAAGCACTGAGGCCCCCTTATGTTCGAAGAACTGAGGCCTCCTTACATTCTAAGGACTGAGGCCCCCTTACGTTCTAAGCACTGATTCCTCCTTACGTTCTAAGCACTGATTCCTCCTTACGTTCCAAGCACTGAGGCCTCCTTACGTTCTAAGCACTGATTCCTCCTTACGTTCTAAGCACTGATTCCTCCTTACGTTCTAAGCACTGATTCCTCCTTACGTTCTAAGCACTGATTCCTCCTTACGTTCTAAGCACTGATTCCTCCTTACGTTCCAAGCACTGAGGCCTCCTTACGTTCTAAGCACTGAGACCTCCTTACATTCCAAGCACTGAAGCTTCCATACGTTCTAAGCACTGAGGCCTCCTTATGTTCCAAGCACTGAGGCCTCCTTACTTTCCAAGCACTGAGGCCTCCTTACTTTCCAAGCACTGAGGCCTACTTACATTCCAAGCACTGATGCATCTTTATGTTTCAAGCACTGAGGCCTCCTTACTTTCCAAGCACTGAGGTATACTTATGTTCAAAGCACTGAGGCCTCCTTAGTTTCCAAGCACTGAGGCATCTTTATGTTCCAAGCACTGAGGCCTCCTTACTTTCCAAGCACTGAGGTATACGTATGTTCCAAGCACTGAGGTCTACTTATGTTCCAAGCACTGAGGCCTCCTTACGTTCCAAGCATTGAGGTCTCCTTATGTTCCAAGCACTGAGGCCTACTTACGTTCCATGCACTGAGGCACCTTTACATTTCAAGCACTGAGGCCTCCTTACTTTCCAAGCAGTGAGGTCTACTTATGTTCCAAGCACTGAGGCCTCCTTACTTTCCAAGCACTGAGGCCTCCTTACTTTCCAAGCACTGAGGCCTACTTACGTTCCATGCACTGAGGCACCTTTACATTTCAAGCACTGAGGCCTGCTTACATTCCAAGCACTGAGGCCTCTTTACATTCTAAGCACTGAGGCCTCCTTACTTTCCAAGCACTGAGGCCTCCTTACTTTCCAAGCACTGAGGCCTCCTTACTTTCCAAGCACTGAGGCCTACTTACGTTCCATGCACTGAGGCACCTTTACATTTCAAGCACTGAGGCCTCCTTACTTTCCAAGCAGTGAGGTCTACTTATGTTCCAAGCACTGAGGCCTCCTTACTTTCCAAGCACTGAGGCCTCCTTATGTTCGAAGCACTGATGCCTCCATACACTCCAAGCACTGAGGCCTCCTTACGTTCCAAACACTGAGGCCTCCTTACATTCCAAGCACTGAGGCCTCCTTACTTTCCAAGCAATGAGGTCTACTTATGTTCCAAGCACTGAGGCCTCCTTACACTCCAAGCACTGAGGCCTCCTTATGTTTGAAGCACTGAGGCCTCCTTACGTTCCAAGCACTGAGGCCTACTTACGTTCCAAGCACTGAGGCCTTCTTATGTTCCAAACACTGAGGCCTCCTTACGTTCCAAACACTGATGCCTCCATACACTCCAAGCACTGAGGCCTCCTTACGTTCCAAGCACTGAGGCCTCTTTACATTCCAAGCACTGAGGCCTCCTTACGCTCTGACAATTACTAATTACCCAACCTCTTATTAGCCCTGGTCTTCGTTACTGTTATCCATGAGGGTATTTTATTTCTCCATATACATGTATGTATTTCCATAGGCCAGCACATTATACAAAATTGAAAAATAAAAAAAAGTGAAACTTAAAAAGAAAAAAAAAGATTTTTTGCCAATTTTTGAGAACTTATAAGAAACAGATAACAGGATTCGGAATTAGACAACCACAATAACTAAAGGAATGGAAAGCTTAAAGGTGTTGTCTAGGCTAAAATTTAATTTTTTAATTAGGCGTGGTGAGGTGAAAAAAAAAAAAAAATACATACCTGTCCAGAAGCTCTCTTAGCGCAGTCCAGGCCTGCAGCTCCATCGCATGTAACCAATGAGGCCAATGACAAGGACTTCACTACCTGTGGCATCCCGGATCCCTTCCTGAAGAAGGGACCCATGACGTAAAAACCGGCGAGGGATTCTACTGCAAGAAGACAGCCGAGCAGAAGGACAGGAATGCGTTGGGTGGACCCTAGAGCATCGAGGATGGATGAGTTTTTTGGGGGGTTTTCCACCTCCCCTGGCCTAATTAAAAAATAAAACATGGAAACCTCTATAAGTAATCAAAAACAGTCACATTAAAGTCCTTAGGGGGCCTCCAATTCGTTCAAAAAGTCATAAAAAATAACAAAACATGCTGCTCTATTTTTAAGTTGAGGCACAATTTTGGCCGTTTTTGAGGCATAGTGGCCTTAGTAAATTTGGGTCCCTTATAGGGCTCACAATCTAAATTCCCTATCAGTATGTCTTTGGTGTGTGGGAGAAAACCAGAGTACCCGGAGGAAACCCACTCAAACATGGGGAGAACATACAAACTCCTTGCAGAGGTCGGATTCGAACCTTCAACGGCGCAAACCACTGACCCACCATTGATATTCGGGAGTCCCCTAGAATAAGGACAACTGATTACCATTTATTGGACTTGCTTGCCTTGCTCTGGATCTAGAGTGGAAATACCAAACATGTCCTAGAGATTTTCTCCATCCAACTAAGATCTCTAGGCATCACTTTTCGGTAGTACATCTACTTTTCATTCATGACCCCTCTCGTCCCTTTTAACTAGCCCATATCCATCCAATATTCCTACCATAACACATAGAGTAGGCCTCAGAGAGGGCACTCAGTGGAATCCTTACAACCTGAGGGTACAAGTAAAACTCCCAGAGGTCCTCATTGACTTTGGGTCCTCGTTGACGTCGGCATTCACCCTGCAGTAGGGCTTAGGCTGGCGGAGAGTTAGGGTGGTTGAATATGCATTTATAGGGGTCTTTCTCTATGGAGTGCCTAATCCCTAATGTTTATGTATTTATGAGCCGCATATATACCCCTGCAGGGGTGCAACCACCAGAGGAGCCTTGCGCTGGAGAAATCTGCCTTGGGTGAAGAATGGCAGACTGCTAGCCTCATCCTGGTGACCTGGTGAGATCCAAGGCAGGGAATTAACTACAGTCTCTGCAGCCTAGAGGGATGTTTTCGATGCAGTTAAGGGAAGATTGGCAATGGAGCTTATTATACGCAGCACGCTGGGCTCATCTGCGGAGGAATTGTCTATCATCCTCCTGATGCCGCTGCTACGGAGAGTCACAATGAATGCGAGTCTAGCAGCTCTGCCTTTATATTTCGGTCTATTTCCTTACTCGGATTTCGACCTTAAACTTCTGATTTATGGAAAATGGATTTACCTAATTATTTGTCAATGGTAAAATGGTATAGCGCCTTCTCAGGTCGTGAAGAGGCGCTGCGTCCTAGCAAAGGACATCATAAATGGAGAAATACTAATATTCTAAATATCTATTGAAACAAGTGATAATGGTGGAAACCTAAAGATATATATTGTCAAATATATATATATATATATATATATATATATATATATATATATATGGTCCTCCGTTCTCCGTGCACCAATGGTCTTGTGGTCTTTCATCAGTCTCTCTGCAGCCAATCACAGGGACTCCTCTGTCAAGTCAGAAGATACCAGTATTATAGATGGTGGTAGGAGTCCAATAGAAGGTTCTGCTAAATGATGGAAAGTATAGATGAGCGAACACTAAAGTGTCCGAGGTTAGAAATCCGATTCGAACAGCCGCACACTGTTCGAACGGATTTTGAACCCCATTATAGTCTATGGGGGGAAATGCTCGTTTCAGGGGTAGGCAACATTCAATAAAATCATACTTACCAAGTCCGCGAGTGACAGTCGGGCTGGATTCTGCTTGAAGTCTTCTCCCGGCGCAGGGTCCCCGCGTCCTCTTCCGGGTGGAATTCACTCTGCCTAGGCATCCGGCCTAGGCAGAACCGACTGCGCATGCGCGTGCGGCTCTGCCCAGGCCCGACGCCTGAGCAGAGCCAACTGCGCATGCGCGTGTATGCGCGTGCATGCCCGCGCATGCGCAGTCAGCTCTGCCTAGGCCGGATGCCTACGCAGACTGACTTCCACCCGGAAGAAGACGCGGGAACGCAGCGCGGAGAAGACTTCGGAAAGGTAAGAGAAAAACCAGCGTTGATTGGCAGAATGTATAGCATTATGCCAATCAACGCTGGTTCTGCATCGAACCTTAAACTTTGAACAGCTAGTAGTGTTCGATCGAGTACGAGTATTTCGAATACCGTAGTATTTGATCGAACACCTACTCGATCAAACACTACTCGCTCATCTCTAATGGAAAGTCTTCCTTGTATCACTGCAAACGATTTTTGGCACTCGTTGTATTAGTAATGGTAGGGGTCTCAAAGTTTGGAACCCACCACCTTGGTCAAAAAAGGTGTTGTCATTGGACCCCTTTTAGAAGGACAATGGGTCACTACTAGAGATGAGCGAACAGTGTTCTATCGAACTCATGTTCGATCGGATATTAGGCTGTTCGGCATGTTCGAATCGAATCGAACACCGCGTGGTAAAGTGCGCCATTACTCGATTCCCCTCCCACCTTCCCTGGCGCCTTTTTTGCTCCAATAACAGCGCAGGGTAGGTGGGACAGGAACTACGACACCGGTGACGTTGAGAAAAGTAGGCAAAACCCATTGGCTGCCGAAAACATGTGACCTCTAATTTAAAAGAACAGCGCCGCCCAGGTTCGCGTCATTCTGAGCTTGCAATTCACCGAGGACGGAGGTTTCCGTCCAGTTAGCTAGGGCTTAGATTCTGGGTAGGCAGGGACAGGCTAGGATAGGAAGGAGAAGACAACCACAACAGCTCTTGTAAGAGCTAAATTCCAGGGAGAAGCTTGTCAGTGTAACGTGGCACTGACGGGCTCAATCGCCGCAACCCAGCTTTCCCAGGATCCTGAATGGAATACACTGTCAGTGTATTCCCGTATACCCGATATATACCCCCGATACCCGTTCCAACGGTATGCCCCCCCACCTTCACCCCAGAAATACCCTGCAAGTCCCCTAGCAATAGAATTGGGGCTATATACACCCACTATTTTTGCTACTGCCATATAGTGCCATTGTCTGACTGGGAATTCAAAGAATATATTGGGGTTACGTGCACCCACAATTTTTACTACTGGTATACAGTGCCAGTTTCTGACTGGGAATTCAAAGAATATATTGGGGTTATAAATACCCTCATTTCTTGCTACTGCCATATAGTGCCAGTTTCTGACTGGTAATTCAAAGAATATATTGGGGTTACGTGCACCCACAATTTTTACTACTGGTATACAGTGCCATTGTCTGACTGGGAATTCAAAGAATATATTGGGGTTACGTGCACCCACAATTTTTACTACTGGTATACAGTGCCATTGTCTGACTGGGAATTCAAAGAATATATTGGGGTTATAAATACCCTCATTTCTTGCTACTGCCATATAGTGCCAGTTTCTGACTGGGAATTCAAAGAATATATTGGGGTTATAAATACCCTCATTTCTTGCTACTGGTATATAGTGCCAGTTTCTGACTGGTAATTCAAAGAATATATTGGGGTTACGTGCACCCACAATTTTTACTACTGGTATACAGTGCCATTGTCTGACTGGGAATTCAAAGAATATATTGGGGTTATAAATACCCTCATTTCTTGCTACTGCCATATAGTGCCAGTTTCTGACTGGTAATTCAAAGAATATATTGGGGTTACAAATACCCTCATTTCTTGCTACTGCCATATAGTGCCAGTTTCTGACTGGTAATTCAAAGAATATATTGGGGTTACGTGCACCCACAATTTTTACTACTGGTATACAGTGCCATTGTCTGACTGGGAATTCAAAGAATATATTGGGGTTATAAATACCCTCATTTCTTGCTACTGCCATATAGTGCCAGTTTCTGACTGGGAATTCAAAGAATATATTGGGGTTATAAATACCCTCATTTCTTGCTACTGGTATATAGTGCCATTGTCTGACTGGGAATTCAAAGAATATATTGGGGTTACGTGCACCCACAATTTTTACTACTGGTATACAGTGCCAGTTTCTGACTGGGAATTCAAAGAATATATTGGGGTTATAAATACCCTCATTTCTTGCTACTGCCATATAGTGCCAGTTTCTGACTGGTAATTCAAAGAATATATTGGGGTTACGTGCACCCACAATTTTTACTACTGGTATACAGTGCCATTGTCTGACTGGGAATTCAAAGAATATATTGGGGTTACGTGCACCCACAATTTTTACTACTGGTATACAGTGCCATTGTCTGACTGGGAATTCAAAGAATATATTGGGGTTATAAATACCCTCATTTCTTGCTACTGGTATATAGTGCCATTGTCTGACTGGGAATTCAAAGAATATATTGGGGTTACGTGCACCCACAATTTTTACTACTGGTATACAGTGCCAGTTTCTGACTGGGAATTCAAAGAATATATTGGGGTTATAAATACCCTCATTTCTTGCTACTGCCATATAGTGCCAGTTTCTGACTGGGAATTCAAAGAATATATTGGGGTTATAAATACCCTCATTTCTTGCTACTGCCATATAGTGCCAGTTTCTGACTGGTAATTCAAAGAATATATTGGGGTTACAAATACCCTCATTTCTTGCTACTGCCATATAGTGCCAGTTTCTGACTGGTAATTCAAAGAATATATTGGGGTTACGTGCACCCACAATTTTTACTACTGGTATACAGTGCCAGTTTCTGACTGGGAATTCAAAGAATATATTGGGGTTACAAATACCCTCATTTCTTGCTACTGCCATATAGTGCCAGTTTCTGACTGGTAATTCAAAGAATATATTGGGGTTACGTGCACCCACAATTTTTACTACTGGTATACAGTGCCAGTTTCTGACTGGGAATTCAAAGAATATATTGGGGTTACAAATACCCTCATTTCTTGCTACTGCCATATAGTGCCAGTTTCTGACTGGGAATTCAAAGAATATATTGGGGTTATAAATACCCTCATTTCTTGCTACTGGTATATAGTGCCATTGTCTGACTGGGAATTCAAAGAATATATTGGGGTTACGTGCACCCACAATTTTTACTACTGGTATACAGTGCCAGTTTCTGACTGGGAATTCAAAGAATATATTGGGGTTACAAATACCCTCATTTCTTGCTACTGCCATATAGTGCCAGTTTCTGACTGGTAATTCAAAGAATATATTGGGGTTACGTGCACCCACAATTTTTACTACTGGTATACAGTGCCATTGTCTGACTGGGAATTCAAAGAATATATTGGGGTTATAAATACCCTCATTTCTTGCTACTGCCATATAGTGCCAGTTTCTGACTGGGAATTCAAAGAATATATTGGGGTTATAAATACCCTCATTTCTTGCTACTGGTATATAGTGCCATTGTCTGACTGGGAATTCAAAGAATATATTGGGGTTACGTGCACCCACAATTTTTGCTACTGGTATATAGTGCCAATTTCTAACTGGGAATTCAAAATGCGCAAGGCTCCCGGAAAGGGACGTGGACGAGGCCGTGGGCGAGGTCGGGGGAATGGTTCTGGGGAGCAAGGTAGCAGTGAAGCCACAGGGCGTCCCGTGCCTACTCCTGTGGGGCAGCAAGCATTGCGCCACTCCACAGTGCCAGGGTTGCTTGCCACATTAACTAAACTGCAGGGTACAAACCTTAGTAGGCCCGAGAACCAGGAACAGGTCTTGCAATGGCTGTCAGAGAACGCTTACAGCACATTGTCCAGCAGCCAGTCAGACTCTGCCTCCTCTCCTCCTATTACCCAACAGTCTTGTCCTCCTTCCTCCCAAAATTCCCAAGCTTCACAGAACAATAACCCCAACTGTCCCTGCTCCCCAGAGCTGTTCTCCGCTCCTTTCATTGTCCCTCAACCTGCCTCTCCACGTCACGATTCCACGAACCTAACAGAGGAGCATCTGTGTCCAGATGCTCAAACACTAGAGTCTCCTCCATCTCCGTTCGATTTGGTGGTGGATGACCAGCAACCCACCCTCATCGACGATGATGTGACGCAGTTGCCGTCAGGGCATCCAGTTGACCGGCGCATTGTGCGGGAGGAGGAGATGAGACAGGAGTTGGAAGAGGAAGTGGTGGATGATGAGGACACTGACCCGACCTGGACAGGGGGGATGTCAAGCGGGGAAAGTAGTGTGGATGTTGAGGCAAGTGCAGCACCAAAAAGGGTAGCTAGAGGCAGAGGCAGAGGTCAGCAGCTTAGGCGAAGCCAGGCCACACCCGGAATCTCCCAAGATGTTCCAGTTCGTACCCAGCCCCGAAAAACTCCCACCTCGAGGGCACGTTTCTCGAAGGTGTGGAGTTTTTTCAAGGAATGCGCCGAGGACAGATATAGTGTTGTCTGCACAATTTGCCTCTCGAAATTGATTAGGGGCTCTGAGAAGAGCAACCTGTCCACCACTTCAATGCGCCGTCATTTGGAATCCAAGCACTGGAATCAGTGGCAGGCAGCAACGGCAGGACAAAGGCCGCCTGCCGTTCACGCCACTGCCACTGCCTCTGCCACTGCCTCTGCCTCTGCCACTGCCACTGCTGACTGTGCTGGCGATGCACTCCAGAGGACGAGCCAGGACACCACTTCATCTGCCTCCGCCACTTTGTTGACTTCTCCCTCATCCTCCCCTGTTCCTGTCTTATCTCCTTCTCCTGCACCATCAAAGGCACCATCAGGCGCTTCTTTACAACAACCCACCATCTCTCAGACATTGGAGCGGCGGCAGAAATACACTGCTAACCACCCACACGCGCAAGCCTTGAACGCCAACATCGCTAAACTGCTGGCCCAGGAGATGTTGGCGTTCCGGCTTGTTGAAACTCCCGCCTTCCTGGACCTGATGGCAACTGCGGCACCTCGCTATGCCGTCCCTAGCCGTCACTACTTCTCCCGGTGTGCCGTCCCCGCCTTGCACCAGCACGTGTCACTCAACATCAGGCGGGCCCTTAGTTCCGCGCTTTGCACAAAGGTCCACTTGACCACCGACGCGTGGACAAGTGCATGCGGACAGGGACGCTACATTTCACTGACGGCACACTGGGTGAATGTAGTTGAGGCTGGGACTGCTTCCCAAACTGGCCCGGTGTACCTCGTCTCCCCGCCTAACATTCCTGGCAGGGACACGAGAAGAACACCCCCCTCCTCCTCCTCCTCTACCGCCTCCTCCTCCGCCACCGCCTCCTCCTCCGCCACCGCCTCCTCCTCCGCTGTTAGATTGACCCCAGCTACGAGTTGGAAACGTTGCAGCACTGGCGTTGGTAGACGTCAGCAGGCTGTGCTGAAGCTGATCAGCTTGGGGGACAGACAGCACACTGCCTCCGAGGTGAGGGATGCCCTCCTCGATGAGACGGCAATATGGTTTGAGCCGCTGCACCTGGGCCCAGGCATGGTCGTTTGTGATAACGGCCGGAACCTGGTAGCAGCTCTGGAGCTTGCCGGACTCCAACATGTTCCATGCCTGGCCCACGTCTTCAACCTAGTGGTGCAACGTTTCCTAAAGAGCTACCTCAATGTTCCAGAGCTACTGGTGAAAGTGCGGCGCATGTGCGCCCACTTTCGCAAGTCGACAGTAGCCGCTGCTAGCTTAAAATCTCTCCAGCAACGCCTGCATGTGCCACAACACCGGCTTTTGTGCGACGTCCCCACACGCTGGAACTCAACGTTTCAGATGTTGAATAGAGTGGTTGAGCAGCAGAGACCTTTGATGGAATACCAGCTACAAAACCCTAGGGTGCCACAAAGTCAGCTGCCTCAGTTTCTCATCCATGAGTGGCCATGGATGAGAGACCTTTGTGACATCCTACGGGTGTTTGAGGAGTCCACAAGGAGGGTGAGCTCTGAGGATGCGATGGTGAGCCTTACAATCCCGCTCTTGTGTGTTCTGAGAGAATCCCTGATTGACATCAGGGATAACTCAGATCACACAGAGGAGTCAGGGATAGCATCCGATCCGTCACAGCTGGAGAGTAGGTCCACACATCTGTCCGCTTCATCGCGTTTAATGGAGGAGGAGGAGGAGGAGGAGGAGGAGGAGGAAGAAGAGTTGTCCGATGATGTGATGGTGATACAGGAGGCTTCCGGGCAACTTCGAATCGTCCCATTGTTGCAGCGCGGATGGGTAGACATGGAGGATGAGGAGGAAATGGAGATTGAACTTTCCGGTGGGGCCAGAGGAGTCATGCCAACTAACACTGTGGCAGACATGGCTGAGTTCATGTTGGGGTGCTTTACAACCGACAAGCGTATTGTCAAAATCATGGAGGACAACCAGTACTGGATCTTTGCTATCCTTGACCCCCGGTATAAAAACAACATCTCGTCTTTTATTCCGGTAGAGGGGAGGGCCAATCGCATCAATGCTTGCCACAGGCAATTGGTGCAGAATATGATGGAGATGTTTCCAGCATGTGACGTTGGCGGCAGGGAGGACAGTTCCTCCAGTAGGCGACCAAGTTCTCACCGGTCCACACAAACGAGGGGCACACTGTCTAAGGTCTGGGACACCTTGATGGCGCCCCCTCGCCAAAGTGCCGCCACAGAGGGTCCTAGTGTCACCAGGCGTGAGAAGTATAGGCGCATGTTGCGGGAATACCTTTCCGACCACAGCCCTGTCCTCTCCGACCCCTCTGCGCCCTACACGTATTGGGTGTCGAAGTTGGACCTGTGGCTTGAACTTGCCCTATATGCCTTGGAGGTGCTGTCCTGTCCTGCCGCCAGCGTCCTATCTGAGAGGGTGTTCAGTGCAGCCGGTGGCATCATCACTGACAAGCGCACCCGTCTGTCAGCTGAGAGTGCCGACCGGCTCACTTTGATAAAAATGAACCACCACTGGATAGAGCCTTCATTTTTGTGCCCACCTGTGTAAAGCACCCCAACATGAAACTCCATGTCTGTACTCAACCTCTCCAATTCCTCCGCATCCTCATACTCATCCACCATAAGCGTTGCACAATTCTGCTAATACTAGGCTCCCTCCAACATGATTTCCCCCAACTCTGCTGGTTAGAGGCTCCCTCCACCCTGATTTCCACCAACTCTGCTGGTTAGAGGTTCCCTCCACCCTGCTTTCCCACAACTCTGCTGGTGAGAGGCTCCCTCCACCATGAATTTGCCCAAACTGGGCTGGTTAGAGGCTCCCTCCACCATGAATTGGTCCAAACTGGGGTTTTTAGAGGCTCCCTCCACCATGAATTTGCCAAAACTGGGCTGTTTAGAGGCTCCCTCCACCATGAATTGGTCCAAATTGGGGTTTTTAGAGGCTCCCTCCACCATGAATTTGCCCAAACTGGGCTGGTTAGAGGCTCCCTCCACCATGAATTGGTCCAAACTGGGCTGGTTAGAGGCTCCCTCCACCATGAATTGGTCCAAATTGGGGTTTTTAGAGGCTCCCTCCACCATGAATTGGTCCAAACTGGGCTGTTTAGAGGCTCCCTCCACCATGAATTGGTCCAAACTGGGGTTTTTAGAGGCTCCCTCCACCATGAATTGGTCCAAACTGGGCTGGTTAGAGGCTCCCTCCACCATGAATTGGTCCAAACTGGGTTTTTTAGAGGCTCCCTCCACCATGAATTGGTCCAAACTGGGGTTTTTAGAGGCTCCCTCCACCATGAATTGGTCCAAACTGGGGTTTTTAGAGGCTCCCTCCACCATGAATTGGTCCAAACTGGGGTTTTTAGAGGCTCCCTCCACCATGAATTTGCCCAAACTGGGCTGTTTAGAGGCTCCCTCCACCATGAATTGGTCCAAACTGGGTTTTTTAGAGGCTCCCTCCACCATGAATTGGTCCAAACTGGGGTTTTTAGAGGCTCCCTCCACCATGAATTGGTCCAAACTGGGGTTTTTAGAGGCTCCCTCCACCATGAATTTGCCCAAACTGGGCTGTTTAGAGGCTCCCTCCACCATGAATTGGTCCAAATTGGGGTTTTTAGAGGCTCCCTCCACCATGAATTGGTCCAAACTGGGGTTTTTAGAGGCTCCCTCCACCATGAATTTGCCCAAACTGGGCTGTTTAGAGGCTCCCTCCAGCATGAATTGGTCCAAACTGGGGTTTTTAGAGGCTCCCTCCACCATGAATTGGTCCAAACTGGGGTTTTTAGAGGCTCCCTCCACCATGAATTGGTCCAAACTGGGGTTTTTAGAGGCTCCCTCCACCATGAATTGGTCCAAACTGGGCTGGTTAGAGGCTCCCTCCACCATGAATTTGCCCAAACTGGGCTGTTTAGAGGCTCCCTCCACCATGAATTGGTCCAAACGGGGGTTTTTAGAGGCTCCCTCCACCATGAATTTGCCCAAACTGGGCTGGTTAGAGGCTCCCTCCACCATGAATTTGCCCAAACTGGGCTGTTTAGAGGCTCCCTCCACCATGAATTGGTCCAAACTGGGCTGTTTAGAGGCTCCCTCCACCATGAATTGGTCCAAACTGGGTTTTTTAGAGGCTCCCTCCACCATGAATTGGTCCAAACTGGGGTTTTTAGAGGCTCCCTCCACCATGAATTGGTCCAAACTGGGGTTTTTAGAGGCTCCCTCCACCATGAATTTGCCCAAACTCTGCTGGTTAGAGGCTCAATCCACCCTGATTTTCAAAACAAATGTTGGTGCCAACCTCAACTTACTACAAGGGCCAAATTCACTGCTGGTGACAAGCTCTCCTCACTGCAAGTGCCAAATACACATGTTTCAAGGTGTTTTCCTACTGTCAGAGAGGTGGTATTGAGTGTGTAAAGTGTGTAGTTGTTAGGCTGTGATGTTGGGGTAATAGAGGGTCTTTGGTGTGTTAGATGCCCCCAGACATGCTTCCCCTGCTGTCCCAGTGTCATTCCAGGGTGTTGGTATCATTTCCTGTGGTGTCATAGTGGACTTGGTGACCCTCCAGACACGGATTTGGGTTTCCCCCTTAACGAGTATATGTTCCCCATAGACTATAATGGGGTTCGAAACCCGTTCGAACACACGAACATTGAGCGGCTGTTCGAATCGAATTTCGAACCTCGAACATTTTAGTGTTCGCTCATCTCTAGTCACTACCATTCCAATGGCAAAATAATACTGTCTCATGTAAACTGACTTCTATTGGATAGAGGATAAATATTTGATCAGTGGGGGTCTGACTGCTAAGACCTCCATTGATTCCCAGGTGGGGGGGTCCTTTCCCTCCAAACTGAATGTAGGTGTGACTAGTGGTGGACGGCTATCTCATTCACTTCAATGGGAGCGCGTCCGCCATCACCAATGTAGATTCAGGCTGAATATACAGCTCTATAGATTAGGGGGGTCTATAGGTCAGGTATATCCTCTACCTTATGTGGGATGAGGAGTTTTCCAACACTAAAATATTGATGGCCTATCCATAACATAGAACATCAATATCAGGTCGGTGGGGCCCGACACCAAGGACCACTGCCTGTTAGCTGTTGGAAGAGCCTGTAGAGTTTGTGTAAGTGCTGTGACCTCTTTACTGTGATGTGACATTCATCAGTCACATGGGTCACATGGTAGAACTGCAATTTAAAGGGGCTGAGCTGCAATACCAAGCACATCCACTATTCAGTATATGGCACTGTGCTTGGTATTTAGTAAAAAAGCCTGTAGAGCTCAACTGACCATCTCTTCCAGACAGCTGATTTGTAGGGGTCCTGGGTGTCGGAAGCCCTCTAATCAGATACTGATGAGCCATTTAAAGGGATTTTCTATCAATGATATCTTTATGACAGCAGGTTGGTAAGTTAAAACATATTAAGCAATATCCATGTCACCAATCTCTCCTGTGATCCAGAATGACAGCACTTACATCAGGTACAGCACTTAGGATACCAGATTTTTGCCGGTACCTCTGTAACCACCCAGTAAGGCGTGCCTCTAATATGATCCATGGTTTACAGACAGCAGTGATATACGATGACTACTTTGTATAAGGAGATCACATATACTCATGTATTCAGCAGGAATTATATTGGATTCCTGAAAATTGTGTCTTATCTTTTTAACTGAACACAATATAACCTGGATAAATCTACTTGGGGAAGGCGGCGCTGGCTCCACGTGGGTCTGTTTTGCTCTCAGCTATGAGACAGAACCGCACTTTCTCCTGGTAACCTTGACCTGCTTTCTCCAGCTCGGCGATAGCAGCTGTGTCACATCGACTTAGCATCCGTTTATCAATCTAACTGTGCAAACCTGTTCAGTGCTCTGTGCGGCATCAAGATGTGATCCGGCTGCTAAGGTCCCCTGCTAACAATTGCCTTTTCTGGGGAGATGTATATATGGGGGGGGAGTGATGATAAATCCTATATATTAGTGTGGGGTTAAAGCAATGCTCAGTTTGGCCTCAGTCTGCATCAGTCAGGCTTACTATATGATGGTCTATATATCCTCTGCCATGGCCTAATCTTATTTCAGGCTCATCCTGCACGGGGCCCTGAACCTCGTGAAAAATCCCTGCCAGCAAGTGCCGGGACCCTGAACACTTTACTGTATGGGAACATAAGGAGGCATTATATGATGGAATAAAGATGCTCTATATTATATAGGAGTATAAGAGACCTTTATATCATGAAATGTAGTGTATGGTGGCATAAGGGACAGAATTGTACCATATGGGGATATAAGGAGCAGATTTTACCTTCCATTTTCAATCTTTGCAATGTAAAGACTTACAGCATTTAAGGAGGCCGCCGCAGCAAATATTAGACAATTTCAGGCGTTGAGGATCCCCGAGGCCCAATGGCCCACACAAACCCTGGCCCCCCTAGTTTGAGGTAAGTGGCGAGGCCGGTGCAATAATGCCACATGTAACTATTTTACTCTAAAGTGCCATAAAAAAGTCTCTTAAGTCAGTAATTTGCAAGTATTTTACACCCAAAAAAACAGCATAAAAAATTTAAGAATTTCCCCTCTTGTATTGGAACAATTTTTGTTATCTTAACGGAAGGAGTTCCTTCATTCATAACCCCTGACTGCTATTCAGAACAGCTTCAAAGAGCGCCTCTATCTTGCTGGAGGACTTAATACATCTTTGCATTACATGGGCAGTCTATTGGTTTCAATGAGAAGGATGTAGTGCTTCATTTTTCCTGCGGGGGCACTGCAGAAGAATTGAACACCTGGTGCTAGGTTTCCCTGAAGGGGCACAACATACAACATTGCTCAAAGTTGACAGCTAGAGATGGACGAACCTAAAGTATACCACAATGCTGGGAAGAAGGTTTTGATGTCCGCCACCCCAAAGTACATATATTTGGATGTCCAAGGGAGCTGCGGACACATATGAAACACCATCCCAAGGAGTTGTTGTCATGGAATGAAGCGAGCTTAGTGTGAATGTAATGATGACATATGGAAGTGATTACAATATTAGAGCCAGAGGAGAAGGTTATCATGGAAAACTGTACAAGTGAGTGGAGGCTTATGGACCTTGAGGACCACAAGCTTGTTTACTAGATGAGATATGGTTGGACATGGAGCTATATACAGTAGGTTCTGTATGCTATCCTGTGTCACATTTGTCCACAAATATTGCAATTGGACCTGGTTCCATAAATGTTCAACTGGCAACAAATCTATCTAAATTATCTATCTATCTATCTATCAATTATCTATCATCTATCTATCTATCTATCTATCTATCTATCTATCTATTATCTATCATCTATCTATCTATTATCTATCTATCTCCTATCTATCTATAAATATCCTATCTATCTATCTATCTATCTATCTATCTCCTATCTATCTATAAATATCCTATCTATCTATCTATCTATCTATCTATCTATCTATCTATCTATCTATCTATCTCCTATCTATCTATCTATCTATCTATCTATCTATCTATCTATATCTCCTATCTATCATCTATCTATCTATCTATCTATCTATCTATCTCCTATCTATCTATCTATCTATCTATCTATCTATCTATCTATCTATCTCCTATCTATCTATCTATCTATCTATCTATCTATCTATCTCCTATCTATCTATCTATCTATCTATCTATCTATCTATCATCTATCTATCTCCTATCTATCTATCTATCTATCTATCTATCATCTATCTATCTATCTATCTATCTATCTATCTATCTATCTCCTATCTATCTATCTATCTATCTATCTATCTATCTATCTATCTCCTATCTATCTATCTATCTATCTATCTATGTCCTATCTATCTATCTATCTATCCATCCATCCATCCATACTACCTCTCATTTTCTCTCCACGTATAGTGTATATGGACCAGCCTTCTATCAGCATACAGTCCGTCTCTGCTGTGTATAATATTAGGTTGTGCTTCTCCAAATGCCTGCATCATTTCCAATTGTGTTACACGGGTCAGGGGGTGCGCACGTGTCACATGACAAGATGTAATTCAACATGACATATTGCAAGTAGAGATCTGTAGAAATACCTGGGTTTATTAGATTCAAATAGATGACCTCTGCCGAAAATACTTTTTTGACATATTGGTATTTTCCCCACTGACCGTGGTCTAACAAGATTTGATGTCAGCTTGTGTTCTGTGCTCTATGTAATGTGTTAGATTAATATGAGAGCGGATTAAATAGAATTCAATTCTTGCTTTCTGCTCAGACCTTAGTCCGGCGCCTTGATGCATATACAAATATAACTCTGCTGGTCCTGGGCACAGAACTGCTACATTCACAATCACAAAGGGGATGGGAGTCTTAAATGGGCAGTATCCCCAAAAATAATGTAGAACAATAGAAACCAATTATGTGTGAACTTACACAAAATTTTCTGCAACACTTGTACGAGTCTGGTGCATAAGACCCTCATAATACCTTCCTGTGGGCCAAAGGAGGGGCGAGGCTTAGAGTAAGGGGCTGAGCTTAGATTGGCAGCACTATTTTGGGTCATCCTCCTTCCACCAGGGTAAGTTCGGGTAGGATCATTGTGGGAAAAGCAAACCATGTTGTTAGCTTTTCCCACAATGATTGGCCAGTAGCCAAGCATTGTGGGAACTAACGTGAGACCTCAATTCCGCCAAAAAAGATCGAGATCGGAAACCATGTTGTTAACGTTTCCCACAATGATTGGCCAGTATCCAAGCATTGTGGGAACTAACGTGAGACCTCGATCCCGCCAAAAAAGATCGGGATCGGAATCCGATCTTTTCCAATCCCAATCGCTCAACCCTAATGGCGACCCACTAGATTGGTAGTGCCAAGCTTCATAAATGTGTGGACAAAGCTTCAGCAATGGTGTAGGCACTGAAATATAGTACAGCTATACCAAGGTTGGAGTCACATGCCATGGTGTTACTGGTAGTGATGGGAAAACCTAACAAGATTCACTTTGCACATGTGGTTCACCAACAAAGCTTGTTTGATCCAAATGTGTTGGGAAACATTGTTTATTATATGCTGGGGGGGTTTCAGACCCCAGAGCACTATAATGGAAGGACAGAGCAGGTCCTTATCAGGACTCCATTGCAGCATCCTCCACCATTCCGGTCCTCTTCATTTGGTCTTCCATCATCTTATACAACCCCTGCTTTGACCTCAGTGGTCACATGAGGGACAGTGACATCATCATTCTTTATTGCTACACCCCATATAATGACCCTGTAGTATCAAAGTGTGATGATTAGGGTTGAGCAATCGGGATTGGGAAAGATTGGATCTGATAGGTGATCGAGCAAATTTCACGATCGCGATCGGGGTCAGCTGGAAAATGATCGAAAATCGAATTTTAAAAACGATCCTGAAATCTCAAGATTGGCTGAAGCCTACCTATGACTTAATTGCATTTAGGGTTGAGCAATCCGGATTGGGAAAGATCGTATCCCGATCGGCGATCGAGCAAATTTCACGATCGGGATTGGCTGGAAAATGATTGAAAATCGGATTTTAAAAACGATCCTGAAATCTCAAGATCGGCTCAACCCCAGTAATGATGTTGTCAGCTTTGCTTTACTCCTCTCTGAAATGGGCAGAAAAATGGCGACCAATTGGCCACCATTTACTAGATTTGTGTGAGGCAAACTCTCAAAAGTTTGGGTTTGGTTGAGCTGCAAATTTTTGGAAAAGGCATAAAAAACCTGGCTTCTTACTCACCATTTCACCCATCTCTAATTTCTAGTTGGGATGTCACAAATGACATCATCTACATGGACGGTAGGGTTGGGTGGACATAAGAGGTTAGAGGGAGATGAAGTGGGCTAGTAAAGGACGTGTCATGAGAAGCCAGCACAAGTAATCAATGGAATAGTGGGGAAAGATGCTGGAAACCCAGAACAGAACCCCAAGTTATGCTCAAAACATATTTGTGAGTAACCAAAACAGCAGTAAAGACCACGCTTGAAAATAAAAATTGACCCTGGAGTTCCCCTAAGGGTAAGTTTTTTGGATCGGAAGCTGAGATGGAGGCCGCCTCAGGTTCCGATCCAAAGCTGGGTAGCCGCGACTGAAAGCCGGTGCACTGCATCGGCATCCTGCCGCGCACTCCGCCCTGGATTAGGCCCAATGAATGGGCCTAGTCCGGAGGTGGGAGTGTCTTAAGGGCAAATCGCGAGGCGAAATGGCCTGAAGAATGAGCATCTCGCTTCTTCTTCTGGGAGCTCCTGAGCAGCTCCCATTGATTTCAATGGGAGCCATCTTTTTGGTCAAAATTTTGACCAAAAATAATCTGTATCAAATACTGTATATATAATCCTAATCCTATAGACCTTAATACTGTGACTGAGGAGATTATTTTAGGGTTTATTTAGAAATTTTGTTGCAGTAACCTCCTTTCCTTGGGGTGCCATGGGTGTAATGCGATACTAACAATACCCCAATAAAGTAAAAATGTCCAAATTACATTACAGGGTGCGGGGAAGTTTATGTTCCCTGTTCTATAGGAGTTTGCATTACTCTGTTTTTTGTTTTTATTAAACACATTTTTAAAAGAATTTTTGGTAATTTTTTTCCCCATGTGTTAGTTGACATAGTAGATAATGGGCGACCATTCTCAAGACTCGTCCATCAACGGTTGGGGTAAAAAATGTCAATAGACCATATCCCAACCACTGTCCGTCCATCAGGAGCTGCTTATAGACGCGTTCACACTTCATTTCCCGCCCGCATTCACTTTATTATGTTGTCTCTCCTCTGCTATGTTTGTATTTTATTTTATGCCAGGGAAATGTGGTTTTGGTTTGAGGATACAAGATTCTGAAGTGAATTTATAACCCCGGTAGGATTATCACCTCAAAGCCTAACCTTGCCATGGCTCTGTACGAAACATATTCCTACCAAAGAGCTTTTCTTAAAGGGATTCTACCATTAAATAACTTTTTTTTCTAGGTAACACGTCGGAATAGTCTTTAGAAAGGCTATTCGTCTCCTACCTTTGGAAGTGCTCTCCGCCGCGCCGTTCATTCAAAATACCAGTTTGTACCGGTATGCTAATTAGTTCTCTCGCAACGATGGGGGCGTCCCCCAGCGCAGGAGATGCAATGGGGGTGTCCCCATTGCTGCTCGAAAGCCGACTCCGACTCGCCGAACGTACTGCGCATGCCCGCGGACATAGTGCCGACACCGCAATTTCGCACCCCTCTAAACCTGGAAAAGTGCAAAACAGTATAAAATATCACACATTAATAAATCACTTACTTAGAATTGGTCCTTTTGTCTTTTGAGTGTACAGGCCCTCCCGGTCTTGGACTAGGCCTTCACTACTTACAGCTTCAATGCGGCACTTGGGCCTTCATTCTGCAGCTTAATGGACACTTTGGGCCTTCTGACTTTTAGAGGTAGATCTCTAGAGCCATAGCACTGACCAGGCTCTCAATCAGGCCTAAAGTGGGGACATTGAGGATCAATTCCCAGAGCCAAAAACATTTGCAAATTGTCTGTAGGCACATCAGGCCCCGCCCCCAGTGCATTTGCAAGCTTATTTGCATATTCAAAAAAACATATTATCTCTCTATCTCATCATCAGTTTGTTGGAACATGGTATATTTCTACTCACACAAGCCTCCTGTCTCATCGTTGCACCAGACCATCAAGGACACCCCAACCACCGTGAGCCTGGAGTGCACCGTTTGTACCCCAAGGTAATTACTAGAGATGAGCGAACAGTGTTCTATCGAACTCATGTTCGATCAGATATTAGGCTGTTCGGCATGTTCGAATCGAATCGAACACCGCGTGGTAAAGTGCGCCATTACTCGATTCCCCTCCCACCTTCCCTGGCGCCTTTTTTGCTCCAATAACAGCGCAGGGGAGGTGGGACAGGAACTACGACACCGGTGACGTTGAGAAAAGTAGGCAAAACCCATTGGCTGCCGAAAACATGTGACCTCTAATTTAAAAGAACAGCGCCGCCCAGGTTCGCGTCATTCTGAGCTTGCAATTCACCGAGGACGGAGGTTTCCGTCCAGTTAGCTAGGGCTTAGATTCTGGGTAGGCAGGGACAGGCTAGATAGGAAGGAGAAGACAACCACAACAGCTCTTGTAAGAGCTAAATTCCAGGGAGAAGCTTGTCAGTGTAACGTGGCACTGACGGGCTCAATCGCCGCAACCCAGCTTTCCCAGGATCCTGAATGGAATACACTGTCAGTGTATTCCCGTATACCCGATATATACCCCCGATACCCGTTCCAACGGTGTGCCCCCCCACCTTCACCCCAGAAATACCCTGCAAGTCCCCTAGCAATAGAATTGGGGCTATATACACCCACTATTTTTGCTACTGCCATATAGTGCCATTGTCTGACTGGGAATTCAAAGAATATATTGGGGTTACGTGCACCCACAATTTTTACTACTGGTATACAGTGCCAGTTTCTGACTGGGAATTCAAAGAATATATTGGGGTTACAAATACCCTCATTTCTTGCTACTGCCATATAGTGCCAGTTTCTGACTGGTAATTCAAAGAATATATTGGGGTTACGTGCACCCACAATTTTTACTACTGGTATACAGTGCCATTGTCTGACTGGGAATTCAAAGAATATATTGGGGTTATAAATACCCTCATTTCTTGCTACTGGTATATAGTGCCATTGTCTGACTGGGAATTCAAAGAATATATTGGGGTTACGTGCACCCACAATTTTTACTACTGGTATACAGTGCCAGTTTCTGACTGGGAATTCAAAGAATATATTGGGGTTACAAATACCCTCATTTCTTGCTACTGCCATATAGTGCCAGTGTCTGACTGGGAATTCAAAGAATATATTGGGGTTACGTGCACCCACAATTTTTACTACTGGTATATAGTGCCAGTTTCTGACTGGGAATTCAAAGAATATATTGGGGTTACGTGCACCCACAATTTTTACTACTGGTATACAGTGCCAGTTTCTGACTGGGAATTCAAAGAATATATTGGGGTTACGTGCACCCACAATTTTTACTACTGGTATACAGTGCCATTGTCTGACTGGGAATTCAAAGAATATATTGGGGTTATAAATACCCTCATTTCTTGCTACTGGTATATAGTGCCATTGTCTGACTGGGAATTCAAAGAATATATTGGGGTTACGTGCACCCACAATTTTTACTACTGGTATACAGTGCCATTGTCTGACTGGTAATTCAAAGAATATATTGGGGTTACGTGCACCCACAATTTTTGCTACTGGTATATAGTGCCAATTTCTAACTGGGAATTCAAAATGCGCAAGGCTCCCGGAAAGGGACGTGGACGAGGCCGTGGGCGAGGTCGGGGGAATGGTTCTGGGGAGCAAGGTAGCAGTGAAGCCACAGGGCGTCCCGTGCCTACTCCTGTGGGGCAGCAAGCATTGCGCCACTCCACAGTGCCAGGGTTGCTTGCCACATTAACTAAACTGCAGGGTACAAACCTTAGTAGGCCCGAGAACCAGGAACAGGTCTTGCAATGGCTGTCAGAGAACGCTTACAGCACATTGTCCAGCAGCCAGTCAGACTCTGCCTCCTCTCCTCCTATTACCCAACAGTCTTGTCCTCCTTCCTCCCAAAATTCCCAAGCTTCACAGAACAATAACCCCAACTGTCCCTGCTCCCCAGAGCTGTTCTCCGCTCCTTTCATTGTCCCTCAACCTGCCTCTCCACGTCACGATTCCACGAACCTAACAGAGGAGCATCTGTGTCCAGATGCTCAAACACTAGAGTCTCCTCCATCTCCGTTCGATTTGGTGGTGGATGACCAGCAACCCACCCTCATCGACGATGATGTGACGCAGTTGCCGTCAGGGCATCCAGTTGACCGGCGCATTGTGCGGGAGGAGGAGATGAGACAGGAGTTGGAAGAGGAAGTGGTGGATGATGAGGACACTGACCCGACCTGGACAGGGGGGATGTCAAGCGGGGAAAGTAGTGTGGATGTTGAGGCAAGTGCAGCACCAAAAAGGGTAGCTAGAGGCAGAGGCAGAGGTCAGCAGCTTAGGCGAAGCCAGGCCACACCCGGAATCTCCCAAGATGTTCCAGTTCGTACCCAGCCCCGAAAAACTCCCACCTCGAGGGCACGTTTCTCGAAGGTGTGGAGTTTTTTCAAGGAATGCGCCGAGGACAGATATAGTGTTGTCTGCACAATTTGCCTCTCGAAATTGATTAGGGGCTCTGAGAAGAGCAACCTGTCCACCACTTCAATGCGCCGTCATTTGGAATCCAAGCACTGGAATCAGTGGCAGGCAGCAACGGCAGGACAAAGGCCGCCTGCCGTTCACGCCACTGCCACTGCCTCTGCCACTGCCTCTGCCTCTGCCACTGCCACTGCTGACTGTGCTGGCGATGCACTCCAGAGGACGAGCCAGGACACCACTTCATCTGCCTCCGCCACTTTGTTGACTTCTCCCTCATCCTCCCCTGTTCCTGTCTTATCTCCTTCTCCTGCACCATCAAAGGCACCATCAGGCGCTTCTTTACAACAACCCACCATCTCTCAAACATTGGAGCGGCGGCAGAAATACACTGCTAACCACCCACACGCGCAAGCCTTGAACGCCAACATCGCTAAACTGCTGGCCCAGGAGATGTTGGCGTTCCGGCTTGTTGAAACTCCCGCCTTCCTGGACCTGATGGCAACTGCGGCACCTCGCTATGCCGTCCCTAGCCGTCACTACTTCTCCCGGTGTGCCGTCCCCGCCTTGCACCAGCACGTGTCACTCAACATCAGGCGGGCCCTTAGTTCCGCGCTTTGCACAAAGGTCCACTTGACCACCGACGCGTGGACAAGTGCATGCGGACAGGGACGCTACATTTCACTGACGGCACATTGGGTGAATGTAGTTGAGGCTGGGACTGCTTCCCAAACTGGCCCGGTGTACCTCGTCTCCCCGCCTAACATTCCTGGCAGGGACACGAGAAGAACACCCCCCTCCTCCTCCTCCTCTACCGCCTCCTCCTCCGCCACCGCCTCCTCCTCCGCCACCGCCTCCTCCTCCACTGTTAGATTGACCCCAGCTACGAGTTGGAAACGTTGCAGCACTGGCGTTGGTAGACGTCAGCAGGCTGTGCTGAAGCTGATCAGCTTGGGGGACAGACAGCACACTGCCTCCGAGGTGAGGGATGCCCTCCTCGATGAGACGGCAATATGGTTTGAGCCGCTGCACCTGGGCCCAGGCATGGTCGTTTGTGATAACGGCCGGAACCTGGTAGCAGCTCTGGAGCTTGCCGGACTCCAACATGTTCCATGCCTGGCCCACGTCTTCAACCTAGTGGTGCAACCTTTCCTAAAGAGCTACCCCAATGTTCCAGAGCTACTGGTGAAAGTGCGGCGCATGTGCGCCCACTTTCGCAAGTCGACAGTAGCCGCTGCTAGCTTAAAATCTCTCCAGCAACGCCTGCATGTGCCACAACACCGGCTTTTGTGCGACGTCCCCACACGCTGGAACTCAACGTTTCAGATGTTGAATAGAGTGGTTGAGCAGCAGAGACCTTTGATGGAATACCAGCTACAAAACCCTAGGGTGCCACAAAGTCAGCTGCCTCAGTTTCTCATCCATGAGTGGCCATGGATGAGAGACCTTTGTGACATCCTACGGGTGTTTGAGGAGTCCACAAGGAGGGTGAGCTCTGAGGATGCGATGGTGAGCCTTACAATCCCGCTCTTGTGTGTTCTGAGAGAATCCCTGATTGACATCAGGGATAACTCAGATCACACAGAGGAGTCAGGGATAGCATCCGATCCGTCACAGCTGGAGAGTAGGTCCACACATCTGTCCGCTTCATCGCGTTTAATGGAGGAGGAGGAGGAGGAGGAGGGGGAGGAGGAAGAAGAGTTGTCCGATGATGTGATGGTGATACAGGAGGCTTCCGGGCAACTTCGAATCGTCCCATTGTTGCAGCGCGGATGGGTAGACATGGAGGATGAGGAGGAAATGGAGATTGAACTTTCCGGTGGGGCCAGAGGAGTCATGCCAACTAACACTGTGGCAGACATGGCTGAGTTCATGTTGGGGTGCTTTACAACCGACAAGCGTATTGTCAAAATCATGGAGGACAACCAGTACTGGATCTTTGCTATCCTTGACCCCCGGTATAAAAACAACATCTCGTCTTTTATTCCGGTAGAGGGGAGGGCCAATCGCATCAATGCTTGCCACAGGCAATTGGTGCAGAATATGATGGAGATGTTTCCAGCATGTGACGTTGGCGGCAGGGAGGACAGTTCCTCCAGTAGGCGACCAAGTTCTCACCGGTCCACACAAACGAGGGGCACACTGTCTAAGGTCTGGGACACCTTGATGGCACCCCCTCGCTAAAGTGCCGCCACAGAGGGTCCTAGTGTCACCAGGCGTGAGAAGTATAGGCGCATGTTGCGGGAATACCTTTCCGACCATAGCCCTGTCCTCTCTGACCCCTCTGCGCCCTACACGTATTGGGTGTCGAAGTTGGACCTGTGGCTTGAACTTGCCCTATATGCCTTGGAGGTGCTGTCCTGTCCTGCCGCCAGCGTCCTATCTGAGAGGGTGTTCAGTGCAGCCGGTGGCATCATCACTGACAAGCGCACCCGTCTGTCAGCTGAGAGTGCCGACCGGCTCACTTTGATAAAAATGAACCACCACTGGATAGAGCCTTCATTTTTGTGCCCACCTGTGTAAAGCACCCCAACATGAAACTCCATGTCTGTACTCAACCTCTCCAATTCCTCCGCATCCTCATACTCATCCACCATAAGCGTTGCACAATTCTGCTAATACTAGGCTCCCTCCAACATGATTTCCCCCAACTCTGCTGGTTAGAGGCTCCCTCCACCCTGATTTCCACCAACTCTGCTGGTTAGAGGCTCCCTCCACCCTGCTTTCCCACAACTCTGCTGGTTAGAGGCTCCCTCCACCATGAATTTGCCCAAACTGGGCTGGTTAGAGGCTCCCTCCACCATGAATTGGTCCAAACTGGGGTTTTTAGAGGCTCCCTCCACCATGAATTTGCCAAAACTGGGCTGTTTAGAGGCTCCCTCCACCATGAATTGGTCCAAATTGGGTTTTTTAGAGGCTCCCTCCACCATGAATTTGCCCAAACTGGGCTGGTTAGAGGCTCCCTCCACCATGAATTGGTCCAAACTGGGCTGATTAGAGGCTCCCTCCACCATGAATTGGTCCAAACTGGGGTTTTTAGAGGCTCCCTCCACCATGAATTGGTCCAAACTGGGCTGTTTAGAGGCTCCCTCCACCATGAATTGGTCCAAACTGGGGTTTTTAGAGGCTCCCTCCACCATGAATTGGTCCAAACTGGGGTTTTTAGAGGCTCCCTCCACCATGAATTGGTCCAAACTGGGCTGGTTAGAGGCTCCCTCCACCATGAATTTGCCCAAACTGGGCTGTTTAGAGGCTCCCTCCACCATGAATTGGTCCAAACTGGGCTGGTTAGAGGCTCCCTCCACCATGAATTGGTCCAAACTGGGTTTTTTAGAGGCTCCCTCCACCATGAATTGGTCCAAACTGGGGTTTTTAGAGGCTCCCTCCACCATGAATTGGTCCAAACTGGGGTTTTTAGAGGCTCCCTCCACCATGAATTGGTCCAAACTGGGGTTTTTAGAGGCTCCCTCCACCATGAATTTGCCCAAACTGGGCTGTTTAGAGGCTCCCTCCACCATGAATTGGTCCAAACTGGGTTTTTTAGAGGCTTCCTCCACCATGAATTGGTCCAAACTGGGGTTTTTAGAGGCTCCCTCCACCATGAATTTGCCCAAACTGGGGTTTTTAGAGGCTCCCTCCACCATGAATTTGCCCAAACTGGGCTGTTTAGAGGCTCCCTCCACCATGAATTGGTCCAAATTGGGGTTTTTAGAGGCTCCCTCCACCATGAATTTGCCCAAACTGGGCTGGTTAGAGGCTCCCTCCACCATGAATTGGTCCAAACTGGGCTGGTTAGAGGCTCCCTCCACCATGAATTGGTCCAAATTGGGGTTTTTAGAGGCTCCCTCCACCATGAATTGGTCCAAACTGGGCTGTTTAGAGGCTCCCTCCACCATGAATTGGTCCAAACTGGGGTTTTTAGAGGCTCCCTCCACCATGAATTGGTCCAAACTGGGCTGGTTAGAGGCTCCCTCCACCATGAATTGGTCCAAACTGGGTTTTTTAGAGGCTCCCTCCACCATGAATTGGTCCAAACTGGGGTTTTTAGAGGCTCCCTCCACCATGAATTTGCCCAAACTGGGCTGTTTAGAGGCTCCCTCCACCATGAATTGGTCCAAATTGGGGTTTTTAGAGGCTCCCTCCACCATGAATTTGCCCAAACTGGGCTGGTTAGAGGCTCCCTCCACCATGAATTGGTCCAAACTGGGCTGGTTAGAGGCTCCCTCCACCATGAATTGGTCCAAATTGGGGTTTTTAGAGGCTCCCTCCACCATGAATTGGTCCAAACTGGGCTGTTTAGAGGCTCCCTCCACCATGAATTGGTCCAAACTGGGGTTTTTAGAGGCTCCCTCCACCATGAATTGGTCCAAACTGGGCTGGTTAGAGGCTCCCTCCACCATGAATTGGTCCAAACTGGGTTTTTTAGAGGCTCCCTCCACCATGAATTGGTCCAAACTGGGGTTTTTAGAGGCTCCCTCCACCATGAATTGGTCCAAACTGGGGTTTTTAGAGGCTCCCTCCACCATGAATTGGTCCAAACTGGGGTTTTTAGAGGCTCCCTCCACCATGAATTGGTCCAAACTGGGGTTTTTAGAGGCTCCCTCCACCATGAATTTGCCCAAACTGGGCTGTTTAGAGGCTCCCTCCACCATGAATTGGTCCAAATTGGGGTTTTTAGAGGCTCCCTCCACCATGAATTGGTCCAAACTGGGGTTTTTAGAGGCTCCCTCCACCATGAATTTGCCCAAACTGGGCTGTTTAGAGGCTCCCTCCAGCATGAATTGGTCCAAACTGGGGTTTTTAGAGGCTCCCTCCACCATGAATTGGTCCAAACTGGGGTTTTTAGAGGCTCCCTCCACCATGAATTGGTCCAAACTGGGGTTTTTAGAGGCTCCCTCCACCATGAATTGGTCCAAACTGGGCTGGTTAGAGGCTCCCTCCACCATGAATTTGCCCAAACTGGGCTGTTTAGAGGCTCCCTCCACCATGAATTGGTCCAAACGGGGGTTTTTAGAGGCTCCCTCCACCATGAATTTGCCCAAACTGGGCTGGTTAGAGGCTCCCTCCACCATGAATTTGCCCAAACTGGGCTGTTTAGAGGCTCCCTCCACCATGAATTGGTCCAAACTGGGCTGTTTAGAGGCTCCCTCCACCATGAATTGGTCCAAACTGGGTTTTTTAGAGGCTCCCTCCACCATGAATTGGTCCAAACTGGGGTTTTTAGAGGCTCCCTCCACCATGAATTGGTCCAAACTGGGGTTTTTAGAGGCTCCCTCCACCATGAATTTGCCCAAACTCTGCTGGTTAGAGGCTCAATCCACCCTGATTTTCAAAACAAATGTTGGTGCCAACCTCAACTTACTACAAGGGCCAAATTCACTGCTGGTGACAAGCTCTCCTCACTGCAAGTGCCAAATACACATGTTTCAAGGTGTTTTCCTACTGTCAGAGAGGTGGTATTGAGTGTGTAAAGTGTGTAGTTGTTAGGCTGTGATGTTGGGGTAATAGAGGGTCTTTGGTGTGTTAGATGCCCCCAGACATGCTTCCTCTGCTGTCCCAGTGTCATTCCAGAGGTGTTGGCATCATTTCCTGTGGTGTCATAGTGGACTTGGTGACCCTCCAGACACGGATTTGGGTTTCCCCCTTAACGAGTATATGTTCCCCATAGACTATAATGGGGTTCGAAACCCGTTCGAACACACGAACAGTGAGCGGCTGTTCGATTCGAATTTCGAACCTCGAACATTTTAGTGTTCGCTCATCTCTAGTAATTACTATTATCATCATTAGTAGCACAGGCCCCCTCACTGCTGTGCTATTGTAGAGATGCGTGAACCCTGCGCTATTAATTTTGCAAATATTAGCAAGGCTTACCAGGCCCAAGCCAGTTTTATTATCATAGTCTTGGGTCTTTCAGTCCCTATAGCGTGAAAAGTTAAGGCCCAAAGGAGGTGTGAAAACAAAATAAACACTTATAATCATCTTCTCGTCTCTCCTGGTCTCCCTTGCAGTGCTTCCTCAGGGTCCTCTTCAGTCCTCTTCTGCCCCCTGGTTGACATCACGGCCCCCGAGGGACCACTAAGGCCTGAGGCACATCAATGTCATTAAAATGACATTGGCATGCCTCATGTCACCACTGAGTCCCAATAAAAGGCCTCAGTAGTCACCTGGGGCTCATGAGACCCAGGAGGCCAGAAGACAACCAAAGAAGACCACAAGAGAGCCCAGGATTGGTAAGGAAAGGTGAGTATTAATGTTTATTATCTTTCCTCATCCTCAACTTATTATAGAAGAGAAGAGGCCCAAAGTATAACACTGATTTGTGGGTGGGGAACCCCAAAAGTTCTTGGTTCTGGTCAAAGCTGAAACTTTTGGAAGATGGAAGGAACCATTCATCTCTACTGCCCAGCCCTGAGAGGTGTGGGAGGTTTGGTGTAGACATACTGTTACACCACATGTGGATCCAGCCTTAGGGCGCATTCCCATGACCAAGTTTCATCTGTGGTAGATGGATTTACTAGCCTAAATCTTGTGCAGGGACTCCTTCAATGCTAGGACTCCTTCTTCCGAGATAAGGTAAAGGCTGGTTTCACGGCTGAGACTCGGTCAAGTGAATACGACCTTATAGTTTCTAACTGGCCAGGACAAGTGAATGGTAAATCCATGACGTATCTTCCACGGCCATTAAGGGGGACTATGGGCTGACATACTAGTACACGTTATGGCCGACTGGGTAATTTGGAGAATGCTGGCCCATGTCACACGCCCGCTGGATTATTAGGCTATTTATGTATGTGAATCCAATAGGCTATTATTGGTTTAGTTTACATGTATACATACAAGTCAGTACAAATATACACGGCTGCAGATGTTGTTACACGTGTCAAGAAAAAAAAGTTCCAGTTCTGAAGACATTGCGGTTCTCGGCATCTGATTGACCTCAAATGTATTTAGTGAAATTTCCTGTCAGTCCCAGACAGATGGCTTCACAGCATGAATTGTACACAAAGAAAGTGAGCGGAACAGAGGGAATTTCACCCATCCTATTAACTTGTGCAACATCCACTGGGCCATGCAAGAAATAGCTGCTATGAATCCATTAATGTGCAATGGTAGCATTCCTCACAGCAGCACAGAGGCCTCCAGGAGACAAGAAGTGGCACTAAAATCGACCAGGGTGTGGGAATTGTTTCATGAAGACAATGGATTTGTAAGAAATAATATTAGATTAAAAAAGAAATATAAAAATAGAAATAAAATAGTAAAGCAAAACGTTATCCAAATACAGTTATATATATATTTATAAAATAATGGTACTAATAACTAGAGATGAGCGAACACTAAAATGTTCGAGGTTCGAAATTCGATTCGAACAGCCGCTCAATGTTCGTGTGTTCGAACGGGTTTCGAACCCCATTATAGTCTATGGGGAACAGATACTCGTTAAGGGGGAAACCCAAATCCGTGTCTGGAGGGTCACCAAGTCCACTATGACACCCCAGGAAATGATGCCAACACCTCTGGAATGACACTGGGACAGCAGGGGAAGCATGTCTGGGGGCATCTAACACACCAAAGACCCTCTATTACCCCAACATCACTGCCTAACAACTACACACTTTCCACATTCAAAAAAACCTCTATCAAAGTGGGAAAATACCTGGAAACCTTCTTTACTCCCCAAATGGATGGACACAAACCCCAATTTAAGCTCAACAAACAGTAACAACCACCCCTTTAAATCACGTTCCCCATGACAACCACAAATGGAATAGGCAATGGGAATTCCAAAAGCCCTCACCCTTAACTGTCATTTTGAGTGTGTGTGTGTGTGTGTGTGTGTGTGTGTGTGTGTGATGTGGTAAGACCTTCCAAAATTCACTTTTCTAGCCCTTAACATGAGCCCTTCCAAACAAAGTTACATGACCTTAAGCTGAGCTACCAGCAGAGATTGAGGCCCTTGGCATGAGTAGAGCCTTGCACCAGCAGTGTTTTTGGCACTTAGGGTGAGTTGAGCCTTGTACCAGCGTGTGTCCCTTAACATCAGGCGGGCCCTAAGTTCTGCGCTTTGCACAAAAGTTCCACATTAACTAGGCTGAATGGTACAAAGATTAGTAGGCCCGAGAACCAGGAACAGGTCTTGCAATGGCTGTCGGATAACGCTTAAAGCACATTGTCCACCAGCCAGTCAGCCTCTACCTCCTCTTACCCAACAGTCTTGTCCTCCTTCCACCCAAAATTCCCAATCTTCTCAGAACAATAACCCCAACTGTCCCTGCTCCCCAGAGCTGTTCTCCCTTCCTTTGACTGTACCGCAACCTGCCCCTCCATTTCGCGATTCCACGGACCTAACAGACGAGTATCTGTGTCCAGATGCTCAAACACTAGAGTCTCCTCCATTCCATCTCCGGTCGATTTGGTGGCGGATGACCAGCAACCCACCCTCATCGACGACGATGAGACGCAGTTGCTGTCAGGGCAGCCAGTTGACATGCGCATTGTGCAGGAGGAGGAGGCGAGACAGGAGTTGGAAGAGGAGGTGGTGGACGACGAGGACACCGACCCCACCTGGACAAGGCAGATGTCAAGCTGGGAAAGTAGTGTGGCTGTTGAGGCAGGTGCAGCACCAAAAAGGGTAGCTAGAGGCAGAGACATGTCCAGAGGCAGAGGTCAGCTGCTTTGCCGAAGCCAGGCCAGACCCGGAATGCCCGAAGATGTTCCCTTTTGTACCCAGCCCAGAAAAACTCCCCCATCGAGGGCACGTTTCTTGAAGGTGTAGAGTTTTTTCAAGGAATGCGCCGAGGACAGATATAGTGTCGTCTACACAATTTGCCTCTCGAAATCGAGTAGGGGCCCTGAGAAGAGCAACCTGTCCACCACTTCAATGCACCGTCATTTGGAATCCAAGCAATGGAATCAGTGGCAGGCAGCAACGGCAGGACAAACGTCGCCCGCCGTTCATGCCACTGCCTCTGCTCACAGTGCTGGCGATGCACTCCAGAGGACGAGCCAGGACATCACTTCATCTGCCTCCGCCACTTTGTTGACTTCTCCCTCATCCTCCCCTGTTTCTGTCTTATCTCCTTCTCCTGCACCATCAAAGGCACCATCAGGCGCTTCTTTACAACAACCCACCATCTCTCAGACATTGGAGCGCCGGCAGAAATACACCGCTAACCACCCACCCACGCAAGCCTAGAACGCCAACATCGCTAAACTGCTGGCCCAGGAGAGGTTGGCGTTCCGGCTTGTTGAAACTCCCGCCTTCCCGGACCTGATGGCAACTGTGGCACCTCACTATGCCGTCCCTAGCCGTCTCAACTTCTCCCGGTGTGGCGTCCCCGCCTTGCACCAGCACGTGTCACTCAACATCAGGTGGGCCCTTAGTTCCGCGCTTTGCTGCAAGGTCCACTTGACCACCGACACTTGGACAAGCGCCTGTGGTCAGGGATGCTGCAGTGCTTATCTTTAATGACAGGCAGGGTGAATGTGGTGGAGTCTGTTCCCCGGGTGCAAACTGGGGTGGCCTATCTCCTCTCCCAGGCCAAAATTCATGGCAGGAGTAGACTGAAACCCTACGACGCTGCAACCTCCACCACAGCTACTAGCGGCAAACGCTAAAACACTGGTGTGGGGAGACGTCAGCAGGCGGTGCTGAAGCTCATCAGCTTGGGGGACAGACAGCACAGTGCCTCCGAGGTCAGGGATGCCATCCTGGCTGAGATGGCATTTTTTTTTCCCTGCTACACCTGGGGCCTGGCATTTTTACGCCTGTGATAATGGCTGGAACCTGGTAGCGGCTCTGGAGCTTGCCAGCCTCCAACACGTTCCATGTTTGGCCCACGTCTAACCTAGTGGTGCAAAGTTTTTTAAAAACATACCCAAATGTACCGAAGCTACTGTTGAAAATGCGGCGCTTGTGCGCCCACTTTTGCAAGTGCACAGGAGTCGCTGCTAGCCTAAAAACACTCTAGCAAGGCCTACATCTGTCCAAACACAGGCTGTTGTCCGTCATTCACACACGCTGAAACCCTACAATACCATATCTTGAGCAGGGTGTGTGAGCTGCACAGACCTTTGATGGAGTTCCATCTACAAAACCCAAGGGTTCCTCAAAGTCAGCAACCAAAGTTTCTGCACCATGAGTTTCCAGGGGTGGCAGAGTTATGGCTAGGGGAAGAGGCATGGATAGGGATGATGTCTAGGGGCAAAAGCAGTGTGGATGTGGAGGCAAGCTAAGCAGGAAAAACTGGGGGTACAAGCTAAGGCATGGACTGGGGTGATGTCTAGGGGCAAAAGCAGTGTGGATGTGGAGGCAAGCTAAGCAGGAAAAACTGGGGATACAAGCTAAGGCATGGACTGGGGTGATGTCTAGGGGCAAAAGCAGTGTGGATGTGGAGGCAAGCTAAGCAGGAAAAACTGGGGGTACAAGCTAAGGCATGGACTGGGGTGATGTCTAGGGGCAAAAGCAGTGTGGATTTGGAGGCAAGCAAAGCAGGGAAAATGGTGGCTAGAGGCAAAGGGATGTCCATAGGCAGCAAGGGCAAAGATGCAAAACTCTCCCGTTTCAAGAATTTTCCTGACTTGTTTCCCCACAAAACATTCCTGGGAGGAGGGCTGAAACACCACCCTCCTCCTCCTCCGCTGTTAGATTTACCCCAGCTACGAGCTGAAAACGCTGCAACACTGGTGTGGGGAGACGTCAGCAGGCTGGGCTGAAGCTCATCAGCTTGGGAGACGGACAGCACACTGCCTCTGAGGTCAGGGATGCCATCCTGGATGAGATGGCAATTTGTTTATCCCCGCTGCCCCTGGGGCCAGGTTTTTTAGCTTGTTGGAGGGCTCTGGAGCTTGCCAGCCTCCAACACGTTCCATGCCTGGCCCACATGTTCAATGTAGTGGTGCAATGATCTTTAAAAACATACCCCAAATTAGCTGAGCTAAGGGTGAAAGTGCGGCACTTGGACACCCACTTTCCCAAGTCTACAGTACCTGGAGCTAGCCGCAATACACTCCAGCAAGGCCTACATCTGCCTGAAGCACCTACTGTTGTGCGAGGTCACCACACGCTCTAACCCTAGATACCGTATGTTCAGCAGGGTGTGTGAGCAGCAGAGACCTTTGATGGAGTACCAGCTACAAAACCCAAGGGTTCCTCAGAGTCAGCTCCCTCACTTTCTGCACCATGAGTTTCCATGGGTGGCAGACTTATGGCTAGAGGCACAGGCATGGATAGGGGTGATGTGTAGGGGCAAAAGCAGTGTGGATGTGGAGGCAAGCTAAGCAGCAAAAACTGGGGGTACAAGCAGCCGGTGACATCATCACTGACAAGCACAGCTGTCTGTCAGCTGACAGGCTGACTTTCACCAAAATGAACAGACAATGGATAGACTCATCATATACATGTCAGTTACATGACAAATTTAGTGCAATTTGCAAGTCCAAGATGGTTTGGAGATCTGCGGAGAGGAATCTCACCACCTCTTGCGGGTGCCATCATTTGGAAGGCAAGCCCTGGGCTCAGTGGGTGAGAGCAAGCGCAGGATAATCGTCGTTTGGCCTGGCGGCCACTGCCTCTTCCACTGTTGACAGGGCTGGCGCTGCAGTCCAGACCAGGAGCCAGGACACCTCCACATCTGCCTCTGACACTTTGGGGAGTTCACCCTTATCCTCACCTTTTCCTGCCATTTCTCCTTTTGCCCGCGCCATCATGCGCCTCTTCCCAGCAACTCCCCATCTCCCAAGCCTTTCATTTCATGCTAAAGTACAGCGCAACCCACCCACATGCCCAAGGCTTCAACGGCCTCATCTCAAGAAATCTGGCCCAGGAGATGTTGGAATCCCGGCTGGGGGACACTCTGCCCTTTTTGGGCAGAGTGTCTACTGCGCCACCGCACTGTGCCGTCCACACCAGCACTTTCCCCCAAACATGAGGCGGTCCCTAAATTCAGCGCTTAGCCCTAAAGTTCCATGTGACCAGTTACGAATGGACAAGTGCATGCGGACAGGGACGCTACCTTTCAATTTGGGCACAGTGGTTGAATGTAGTTGAGGCGTGGACCGGGTCGCAAAATGTGGTGGCCTGACTTGTCTCCCCACACAACATTCCTGGGAGGAGGGCTGAAACACCACCCTCCTCCGCTGTTAAATTGACCCCAGCTACGAGCTGGAAACGCTGCAACACTGGTGTGGGGAGACGTCAGCGGGCCGTGCTGAAGCTCATCAGCTTGGGGGCCAGACAGCACACTGCCTACAAAGTGAGTCATGCCATCCTCGATGAGACGGCAATGTGGTTTTTGCCACTGCACCTGGGCCCAGGCATGTTGTCATGTGTGATAATGGCCGTAACCTGGGATTGGCTCTGTAGCTTGGCAGCCTGCAACATATTCCATGCCTGGGCCACGTTTTTAACTCATTGCTGCTAATCTTTTGAAAAAGGTACCCCAATGTTCCTGAGCTACTGGTGAAAGTGTGGCGCTTGTGCGGATAGTTTTTAAAGTGTATAGTTGCCGCTGCTAGCCTCTATGCACTCCTACAACGCCTGTACCTGCTGGAACAACGGCTGTTGTGCGACGTCTCCACACTGCTGGCACTAAACATATCATGTGTTGAGCAGAGTGTGTGAGCAGCACAGACCTTTGATGTAGTTCCAACTCCAAAACCCTCGGGTTCGTCAAAGTCAACTCCCTCAGTTGCTCAACCATGAGTGGCCATGGGTGGCAGACTTATGTGAAATCCCATCCCATCCATTGCACTGGACACGAAACATTAGCATGCGCTCAGCACAACTTCGGATATGGCAGATGCGTTAAGCAGGGTGCAGGGTACAACACAGACCAGGCCCGAGCACCAGGAACAGGTGTTAGAAATACTGCAGCATCTGCCATTTCCTTCCAATTTTGGGGTTTTGGACCCGCCACCGACTTGTCTGGACCTAAGTGGGGATCATGAGACACAGTTGCCATCAAGGCAAGCTGTGGTCATGTGCGGTTTGCAGTAAGGGGGCAGTGCGCAATTGGAAGAGGAGTTGGTGGATGACGAGGCCACCGACCCCACATGGACAGGGGTGATGTCTAGGGGCTAAAGCAGTGTAGATGTAGAGGGAAGCTAAATCAACAAAAAACCTGGGTAGAAGCAAAGGCATAAACTGGGGTGATGTTTAGGGGTGAAAGCAGAGTAGATGTGGAGGGAAGCTAAGCAGCAAAAACAGTGGGTAGAAGCAAAGGCATGCAAAACTCTACCCTGTTGGAAGACTTATTCCTAGGTCTGGAACACGTTAATGGCCCCCCTGGACAAATTACTGCCACTCAGGGGCCTAGTGTCACCAGGAGGGACAAGTATAGGCGCATGTTGTGGGAATACCTGGCCGACACCAGCTCTGTCCTCTCCGATCCCTCTGTGCTCTACAGCCTAAACTTATTTTCTCATCTTTTTTTCTGAACTGCACATCTCTTGCCTGCTTCCTTTGGGATCTTAGAAATGGTGGTCCACTTCCACAGATGGTAACTTCAATAGACAGTGTAACGGGAGTAGCTGAGGGATCGCTGTCTTAACCACTTTTTGGCACAAAATTAACTTCCAAAGCCAAATATGGTGCAAGTATATGATGCAAGGACACCTACACACCTATCTCTGACACATTGGGGAGTTCACCCTCATGCGCCCTTTTGGCCTGCACCATCATGCGCCTCTTCCCAGCCACTCCACATTTCCCAAGCTTTTCATTGCAGGCAGAAGTACAATACAACCCACCCCCATGCCCAAGCCTGTAACAGCCTCATCGATAAACTGCTGGCCCTGGAGATGTTGGTGTTTGTTTATGCTTCTGGAGACCCAGGCCTTCCGTCAGCAGATGGCAGCTGGGGCACCTCCCTATGCTGGGCCTAGCCGTTACTACTTCTCTTGGTGTGCTGTCTCTGCCTTGCGCCTGCATGTGTCCCATAACATCAGTCGGGCCCAGAGCTCTGCGCTTTGCTGCAAGGTCCACTTGACCACCGACACATGGACAAGCGCCTGTGGTCAGGGATGCTGCAGTGCTTATCTTTAATGACAGGCAGGGTGAATGTGGTGGAGTCTGTTCCCCGGGTGCAAACTGGGGTGGCCTATCTCCTCTCCCAGGCCAAAATTCATGGCAGGAGTAGACTGAAACCCTACGAAGCTGCAACCTCCACCCCAGCTACTAGCGGAAAACACTGTAACACTGGCATGGGGAGATGTCAGTAGGCCGTGCTGAAACTGATCAGCTTGGGGGACAGACAGCACAGTGCCTCCGAGGTCAGGGATGCCATCCTGGCTGAGATGGCATTTTTTTTTCCCTGCTACACCTGGGGCCTGGCATTTTTGCGCCTGTGATAATGGCTGGAACCTGGTAGCAGATCTGGAGCTTGCCAGACTCAAACACGGTCCACGCATGGCCCACGTTTTCCAACTTGTTGGTGCCATGTTTCTTTGAAACCTACACCATTGTGCCTGATATACAGGTCAAAGTGGGGCCATTTTCGTAAGTGAGAACTAGCCTCTGCTAGGCAGAAAACATTCAGAGCACACTCCTCTCATCTTCGCACCGTTGGCTGGCGGAGGAAGACGAGGGGGTTGGAGTGGCATCTGATGTCCCTATCCCACACGAGGCTAGAGGGTGCACTTCAGTGCATCCCATTGCTTCACCACAAATGGTGTGAAGGGGAGTGGAAAATGGAGGAAATGGAGAGTGACCCTTACAGTTGGGGCCAGCAAAGGCATGCCAAGTAACACACTGGCACACATGGCTGACTTCATCTTGGGTTGCTTTTCAACACATATTTCACATCATGAAGAACAAATAATACTGGATTTTTTCAAGCCTCGAACCCCGGTCTAGGTCTAATGTCTGTTCCTTTCTTATATTAGGGGAGAGGGAAAAAAAATTACTTCAGTGATACGTTTAGCGTACATAGACTGACTATTAATGTGTATCCCACTTAGTGCTGTTAGGGTTACACACCGTCACAACCTGGCTAAAGCTTCTATAGCTGTTAATAAAGTCAACATAACTTTACGGTATCCAAAAAGACAGCTGGTACCGACAGAGAGCAAGACAAATGTCACCCAAAGCTGTGAGCTCTGAACACCCACAGTGACTTTGGCGTCATCATCATTATAAGGGAGTGGGTGGTAATAAATAACTTGGCAGTGCCTAAAACCCAAAAAGCTTATACAACTATATTTACATTAAGATACACAAATGAAACTTTTCAGTAGCATGTCATGAGACAAGCTGATAAGCTCTTCCTTTGTGCAGTGCTATTTGAAAGTTAAACGCTGCCTTTATTTTAATTCTGGAGAAGGTGCAGACATTAGATTTAGAACATGTTGTCTTCATTGTCCAAATCCTCTATATAGGTAACGCGTTTTTCGGGCCGAGCTGTCTGGGAACGAGCTGGTGCAGCACTGACAACCTGGGTGAATATGGCAAGAGCCTGAGATGTAGGGTGAATGAATCCCCAAATTATTTGTGGAATTCCCAGTGAGACAATGGCACTGTATACCAGTATTAAAAATTGTGGGTGCACATAACCCCCATATATTCTTTGAATTCCCAGTCAGACAATGGCACTGTATACCAGTATTAAAAATTGTGGGTGCACATAACCCCCATATATTCTTTGAATTCCCAGTCAGACAATGGCACTGTATAGCAGTATTAAAAATTGTGGGTGCACGTAACCCCCATATATTCTTTGAATTCCCAGTCAGACAATGGCACTATATACCAGTATTAAAAATTGTGGGTGCACATAACCCCCATATATTCTTTGAATTCCCAGTCAGACAATGGCACTGTATACCAGTAGTAAAAATTGTGGGTGCACGTCACCCCAATATATTCTTTGAATTCCCAGTTAGACAATGGCACTGTATACCAGTAGTAAAAATTGTGGGTGCACATAACCCCCATATATTCTTTGAATTCCCAGTCAGACAATGGCACTGTATACCAGTATTAAAAATTGTGGGTGCACATAACCCCCATATATTCTTTGAATTCCCAGTCAGACAATGGCACTGTATACCAGTATTAAAAATTGTGGGTGCACATAACCCCCATATATTCTTTGAATTCCCAGTCAGACAATGGCACTGTATACCAGTATTAAAAATTGTGGGTGCACGTAACCCCCATATATTCTTTGAATTCCCAGTCAGACAATGGCACTGTATACCAGTATTAAAAATTGTGGGTGCACATAACCCCCATATATTCTTTGAATTCCCAGTCAGACAATGGCACTGTATACCAGTATTAAAAATTGTGGGTGCACATAACCCCCATATATTCTTTGAATTCCCAGTGAGACAATGGCACTGTATACCAGTATTAAAAATTGTGGGTGCACATAACCCCCATATATTCTTTGAATTCCCAGTCAGACAATGGCACTGTATACCAGTATTAAAAATTGTGGGTGCACATAACCCCCATATATTCTTTGAATTCCCAGTGAGACAATGGAACTGTATAGCAGTAGCAAAAATTGTGGGTGCACGTCACCCCAATATATTCTTTGAATTCCCAGTTAGACAATGGCACTGTATACCAGTAGTAAAAATTGTGGGTGCACATAACCCCCATATATTCTTTGAATTCCCAGTCAGACAATGGCACTATATACCAGTATTAAAAATTGTGGGTGCACATAACCCCCATATATTCTTTGAATTCCCAGTCAGACAATGGCACTGTATACCAGTATTAAAAATTGTGGGTGCACATAACCCCCATATATTCTTTGAATTCCCAGTCAGACAATGGCACTATATACCAGTATTAAAAATTGTGGGTGCACATAACCCCCATATATTCTTTGAATTCCCAGTCAGACAATGGCACTGTATAGCAGTATTAAAAATTGTGGGTGCACGTAACCCCCATATATTCTTTGAATTCCCAGTCAGACAATGGCACTATATACCAGTATTAAAAATTGTGGGTGCACATAACCCCCATATATTCTTTGAATTCCCAGTCAGACAATGGCACTGTATACCAGTAGTAAAAATTGTGGGTGCACGTCACCCCAATATATTCTTTGAATTCCCAGTTAGACAATGGCACTGTATACCAGTAGTAAAAATTGTGGGTGCACATAACCCCCATATATTCTTTGAATTCCCAGTCAGACAATGGCACTGTATACCAGTATTAAAAATTGTGGGTGCACATAACCCCCATATATTCTTTGAATTCCCAGTCAGACAATGGCACTGTATACCAGTATTAAAAATTGTGGGTGCACATAACCCCCATATATTCTTTGAATTCCCAGTGAGACAATGGAACTGTATAGCAGTAGCAAAAATTGTGGGTGCACGTCACCCCAATATATTCTTTGAATTCCCAGTTAGACAATGGCACTGTATACCAGTAGTAAAAATTGTGGGTGCACATAACCCCCATATATTCTTTGAATTCCCAGTCAGACAATGGCACTGTATACCAGTATTAAAAATTGTGGGTGCACGTAACCCCCATATATTCTTTGAATTCCCAGTCAGACAATGGCACTATATACCAGTATTAAAAATTGTGGGTGCACATAACCCCCATATATTCTTTGAATTCCCAGTCAGACAATGGCACTGTATACCAGTATTAAAAATTGTGGGTGCACATAACCCCCATATATTCTTTGAATTCCCAGTCAGACAATGGCACTGTATACCAGTAGTAAAAATTGTGGGTGCACGTCACCCCAATATATTCTTTGAATTCCCAGTTAGACAATGGCACTGTATACCAGTATTAAAAATTGTGGGTGCACATAACCCCCATATATTCTTTGAATTCCCAGTCAGACAATGGCACTGTATACCAGTATTAAAAATTGTGGGTGCACATAACCCCCATATATTCTTTGAATTCCCAGTGAGACAATGGAACTGTATAGCAGTAGCAAAAATTGTGGGTGCACGTCACCCCAATATATTCTTTGAATTCCCAGTTAGACAATGGCACTGTATACCAGTAGTAAAAATTGTGGGTGCACATAACCCCCATATATTCTTTGAATTCCCAGTCAGACAATGGCACTGTATACCAGTATTAAAAATTGTGGGTGCACATAACCCCCATATATTCTTTGAATTCCCAGTCAGACAATGGCACTGTATACCAGTATTAAAAATTGTGGGTGCACATAACCCCCATATATTCTTTGAATTCCCAGTCAGACAATGGCACTATATACCAGTATTAAAAATTGTGGGTGCACATAACCCCCATATATTCTTTGAATTCCCAGTCAGACAATGGAACTGTATAGCAGTAGCAAAAATTGTGGGTGCACATAACCCCCATATATTCTTTGAATTCCCAGTCAGACAATGGCACTGTATAGCAGTATTAAAAATTGTGGGTGCACGTAACCCCCATATATTCTTTGAATTCCCAGTCAGACAATGGCACTGTATACCAGTATTAAAAATTGTGGGTGCACGTAACCCCCATATATTCTTTGAATTCCCAGTCAGACAATGGCACTATATACCAGTATTAAAAATTGTGGGTGCACATAACCCCCATATATTCTTTGAATTCCCAGTCAGACAATGGCACTGTATAGCAGTATTAAAAATTGTGGGTGCACATAACCCCCATATATTCTTTGAATTCCCAGTGAGACAATGGCACTGTATACCAGTAGCAAAAATTGTGGGTGTATATAGCCCCAATTCTATTGCTAGGGGACTTGCAGGGTATTTCTGAGGTGAAGGTGGGGGGGCACACCGTTGGAACGGGGATTTGGGGTGTATATATGGGGTATACGGGAATACACTGTCAGTGTGTTCCATTCAGGATCCTGGGAAAGCTGGGTTGCGGCGATTGAGCCCGTCAGTGCCACGTTACACTGACAAGCTTCTCCCTGGAATTGAAGTTATATGTAAGCCCAATATATTCTTTGAATTCCCAGTGAGACAATGGCACTATATGGCAGTAGCAAAAATAGTGGGTGTATATAGCCCCAATTCTATTGCTAGGGGACTTGCAGGGTATTTCTGGGGTGAAGGTGGGGGGGCACACCGTTGGAACGGGTATCGGGGGTATATATCGGGTATACGGGAATACACTGACAGTGTATTCCATTCAGGATCCTGGGAAAGCTGGGTTGCGGCGATTGAGCCCGTCAGTGCCACGTTACACTGACAAGCTTCTCCCTGGAATTTAGCTCTTATAAGAGCTGTTGGTTGTCTTCTCCTTCCTATCCTAGCCTGTCCCTGCCTACCCAGAATCTAAGCCCTAGCTAACTGGACGGAAACCTCCGTCCTCGGTGAATTGCAAGCTCAGAATGACGCGAAGCTGGGCGGCGCTGTTCTTTTAAATTAGAGGTCACATGTTTTCGGCAGCCAATGGGTTTTGCCTACTTTTTTCAACGTCACCGGTGTCGTAGTTCCTGTCCCACCTACCCTGCGCTGTTATTGGAGCAAAAAAGGCGCCAGGGAAGGTGGGAGGGGAATCGAGTAATGGCGCACTTTACCACGCGGTGTTCGATTCGATTCGAACATGCCGAACAGCCTAATATCCGATCGAACATGAGTTCGATAGAACACTGTTCGCTCATCTCTACTAATAACTTTTCAAAAAGTATAAAAAATAAAATAATAGAATAGAATAAATTTTTCAAAAATAATTATTAGAAAATCTATTTTTTTATTTTAATTAATATTTATTGTATAATAATAATAATAATAATAATAATAATAATAATAATAATATAAATAATAATATAATAATAAATAATAAATAAAATAATAATAAAATATATAACATAATTACATATTACAATAATATATATATATATATATATATATATATATATATATATATATGTATATAAAAATTAGGCAATAAATGAACAGTTCTTGAAGTTGATATGTTGGAGGCAGAAAAATTGGCAAGCGTAAGCATCAAAGCAACTTTGACAAGGGCCAAGTTGTGAAGACTGGGACGGAATGACTCCAAAAAAGGTCTTGTAAGATGTTCTTGTTATACAGTGGTTAAAGGGGTTATCACCCACTAGCTATAACCCACGACTTCTTCGGCGTCCCCCTGACGCTTGGCAAACCACCTGCAGCACGGCCCGTGGGCCCCAACGCCCCTCTACTTGCGGCCAGCATGGGCCCCTCCCACAGCATGGTGAGCCACCCTCCTGTGCTTGGGGCCCTCTCCTTTTCAACCACCCACGCCCCGGACCTCCCCTTACCCCCCTTCCGCATCCCCGGCCCCCTACTCCCCCTTACCCACCTGTGACCCCGGTTACCATCTCCCTTCCCCCCCATCCGCATGTTTAATCAGGCCCCCCTACTTACTTTCTGCCCTCTGGTCCTAATCCCCCCCCAACCCCCAACACCTCCTTCAAACAACTTTGGAGGGTCACGGTGGCATTTTGGGGTGAGTAACACACTTTTGAAGTAGCCTATTACCCCTTCCTGGCCAATATGTGTGTGTGTGTGTGTGTGTGTGTGAAATTTCTAGGAAATCCATTGAGCTGTTCGGGTGTGATTGAGGAACAAACATCCAAACATCCAAACCCACAAACATCCAAACCCACAAACATCCAAACCCACAAACATCCAAACTCACAAACTTTCACATTTATAATATTAATAGGATTGAACTATTGATGGCCTAACCAATCCAGATCTAATATCGATCGTTACTTCAGACCGTAGATAGATGTATCGCAGATTTCTTCGCCGGCTAGTACTCAATATTAATCGGTTTTAATGTTATGGCATATTTCGGAAACCTTCTGTAATCAAACTTTTAGGGCTTGAACTTCTCCTCTTACCGTCGCTCCCGGCCTTCTCCGTCTCCTTTTCTATATTATTGAATAATTATTCCTCCTTCTGACTACATTGACGATTCCTGAGACTAAGTTTATTTTTTTTTCTAGAAAACAAGAAAAAATTGTTCCATCGACTCCCCCCCAGAGTATCTTGTAAGACTCCTCCAGTGCTCGGGTGTTAATTGTTTTGGGCCCGAGTGATTATTTTAATAGCATCTGGGATAAACTTACAAATCAGATACAATTCGGAAAAAATCCAATATTGTGGTAAATTTCTCCGGATTTCTTTTAACTTAACTAAGTGGGCCACTGATTCTGCATTTTTTTTTCTCCTCCGACTGTGATGTATAAGATGTTTAATGCAGCAGGCAGAAGCTCCGGGGAATCTACATAATAAAATGGATAGGAAGCGAAACGTGACATGCCCACCGGGTGCTCATTTGTAGATTAACCCCTTATGACGTGCGACAATGGTGGGAGTGAAGATGAATACATTTCACAACGTACGCTACATTTGCGGCGTAACACAGTTGGATCCATGGAATGGGCCCTGAATCCCATCAAATTTCTATCAAAACGTTAGCCAAAAATTATGGAATCAAAAAAGTTGCCGAAAAAAATTTGTCCTTGGGGTTCTACTACAAAATGAAAAAAAAAAAAAATCACAGAAATAGAGATGAGTGAATTTCCCAAAAAAATTCATTTCGGGTCTGATTTGGTCAAAATGCATCAGATTTGATTTGGTTCAGAAAAATTTGGCCACAATTTCCGTGATGTGTTAACTCTGAGGGCTACTAGGATTGTATCCAACCCTTTCTATGTTCTTTAAGGATAAGTTCACACGGGGGAAGGGGGGGGGCTGGGGTAGCCAGATTTTGACGTGGAGGCCGCCTCAGAATCCGGTCCAAAAAAACAGCTCGCTGTGATTGGATGCAGTTGGGAGGGAAGTGTCGCACCGCAGATGCTGCGGCGGATTTCGCTGTGGATTCCTCGGCAAGAAAGGGCAGGTCGCTTCTTTTTACCACAAGCGGCACAAAACCGTTAGTGGGAAAAAAAAAGTGAAGTCAATGGGAGGCGTTTTTTGCGTTCCGTGTCAAAATCCAGCTTAAAAAACCCAGTGTGAACCCAGCCTAACTCAACTTTCGATTTTTCCTCCCCATCGTCCAAAAACTTTTTACTTTACTGTTCACAGAGGGCTTAATTTTGGCAGGATAATCTGCACTTTTTAATGGTACCATTTAATATGATGTATGGTTCTGTACCATTTTGGGGAATGTCTGATGATTTGATCACTTTTTTTCAAATTTTTACGAGAGGTGAAATGTCCAAAAACAGCCGTTGTGATTTTTTTTATGCTACTATGTTCATTACAAGGGGAAAATATTTTTTATTTGTTGATCAGGCATATTCATACTCAGGCTATTTTCACACCTGTGCCTGAATTCCGGACCTTTCTCTCTGTATTTTTTGGGCGGAAACCCGGCGGACCCCATTATAGTTTATAAAAATAATTTTTAAACGAATTGTGTTTCTGTTTTTCAGGTCCCGAAGAATGGAAATCTGAACTCAGGTGTAAGTCTAGAGTCAGGGATACCTAATACATGTGTTTTACTTAATTTATTTTTGTATATGATCTAGGAAAGGGGGGGTGATATCAACTTTTAATTTTTTTTACTTTTATTTTTGGACCCCCCTATGGTTCTTGAACCCCAGGAGGCCTGATCACTAATACAAGCCGATCTTGAGATTTCAGGATCGATTTTAAAATCCAATTTCCGATCATTTTTCCAGCCGATCCCAATCCCGATCGTGAAATTTGCTCGATCGTCGATCGGTGTCCGATCTTTCCCAATCTCGATTGCTCAACCCTAGTCAATGCTTCTCTATGGGATAAATCACTTTTAGGGCTGAGCCGATGTTAAAATTTCAAAATCTGATTTCCGATGATTTTCCAGCCGATCACGATCGTGAAATTTGCTCGATCGCCGATCGGTATCCGATCTTTCCCGATCCCGATTGCTCAACCCTAGTCAATGCTTCTCTATGGGATAAATCACTTTTAGGGCTGAGCCGATGTTAAAATTTCAAAATCTTGTGAAATTTTCTCGATCGCTGATCAGGATCAGATCTTTCCCAATCACTCAACCCTACTGCTTAGGGAATAGCAATAGTAGTCATACGAGCTGGGCCAACATTAGAATATTCACACATATCGCAAAATATCAAGTTGATGACTAGGTAGAAAGTACCTAGAGCTAATCCTGAGGCCAGTGTAATATTTTTTATGGTTCCATTTAAACAGAGAGGTGGTGCCCATTCTTGGCCATTTCTTCATTCACGTCTATGGAACCGCCTGCTGGGAAATTCTATAGAAGTGAATGGACTGTTGGGCAAGTGTACGTACCTCTTCTGTATTTGAATAAGGCACTGGAGGACTACCCATTCTCGTAATCATTGGTAACCAGACTGAGAAAGAACCAGGAAAGACCAGTCGCCATCTTTGGTCATAATTCCAGCCATTGCCACACCAATGCCGCTCCATTGGGACAAACTAGATAGAGAATAGCAAAACAGAGTAGTAATACGTGATGGGGTCGATATCAGAATTTTATTCATATAGGAAAACATACAGTGGCCTAACTAGTCCTGCATTAGGTTTCATTGCAGAGGTGATGTGTAGAGCCGCAAGGCAACCCTGGTTCTTGGCGAGGTGAGTATATTACACTCCCATGCTCTGTAGATATCTCTTCATCTTTCCATTTACTCATATTGACGTGTTCCGATTTTATGGACATGTATGTATATGGGAAAAAATCATATCTCATTGTGCTATCCACATGCATTTTTACGCTTGTCTTTACCATTTCCCTGTTAATCAAGTGAATTTCATTTAGTCTTATCTTAATGCAAGTAGAAAGATTAAATTCCAGGTCACCTGTTGAGATTAAAATGAAATTTCGCTCAGGTATGTGTCAGTAATTTTAAAAAAAAAAACGTAACCGTGTCACGAAAACACTTGACATGAACTCCTCGTCAACGTTCAGTTTCATTAAAAACATACAGAGCTTCCTAATGGAACTGAAGTCACCCATACTGTGGCTTAAGTGCCTGGCCAACCAACCGTCCCAGTAGCTCTACGCAACGTGTCCTGGAAAACCACTGACTAAATAGAACAGCATAGAGATCTATTGATCCGTATGTCAAAAAGATTTAGTCCTCTCCGTGAAGCGCGGTAATATATGCAGCTTGGAGAAGACCTCAATAAAGTGGGACAGAAAAACAACCGAGCCCTGTCTATGGCGACTGTATGGACACTACTGAAACCAACTGGTGCCATCGGTATCGTGTCCTGCTTTAGTTGTATTGAACATCAACCAGAGAATTTGGACCAAAAATATTCTGTAAATTTTTTTAAAAAATCAATGTATTAGTGTTACGTCTTCTACTTCTAGAGTCTGTCGGGTTCTCTACTTTTCCATGAGATCTGTTTCAAAATAGAAAAATTTGACAACCCTTTGGGCACCATTTTTTGGAACTGTAACATAGTTACATAGAAGATGAGGTTGGATAAAGACATCAGTCCATCAAGTAAAACCTATAACCCTACAATCTCTACAGTGTTACCCCATGAGGTTCATACCAATTGCCCCAATTCGGGGAAAAAATTCCTTCCCGAGTCCAATCTGGCAGGCAGTAGTGTTGGGGTTGTCAAGTAGTGGAGAAGACATCATTGCTGGTGTTGCCAATAAATCAGTCCAAAAATATTAATATTGGGTTATGTATCTTGACTTGATAGTGGATCCTTGAGGCTGAGGCTAGAAGTTCCAAAAACGCTGCATTTTTTGTTGTTGTAAATTTTGCAGAATTTTGAGACCAAGTCAAGAGCAAATTTAGCAATATTCTAAAAAATTTTGTAGACACTCTTGGTTTTGGCTCAAAAAACAGAAAAATCTACATAAAAAGTACCAGCAAAGCTAATGAGATTTCATTGAATCTTAGCCACTTCGTTGCAGCTTGTTCGTTATTTTTGGAAAAATCTCAGTAATTTTTCAAATATATTTAATAGGGGAAGAAAAAAATTATTTTTGGCTCAAAAAACCGCAGGACAATGCAATATAAAAGCTGTGTTTTCGCAACCTGGTGCCTCATCCTAAAGCTGAAACTGGCACAGGATGGGCTGTGATGCAAAATATCAGATTATTCTTGGCCATGTGTTTCACAAATACATTTGGGATCCATTTTTTTCATGGACCCATTCACCTCAATGGGTGAATTGGGTCTGTGAAAAAGGACCTGAGAGTCCAATTGAAAAAAATAAAGCACATCCAATTTTTTTCATGGATCATGAGCACCAGACAACCGAGAAACTTGGTTGTGTGAATAAACTCTAAGGGATTCCCTGGTTTTCCTCTGAGTCCCTTAAGAAGGTATTAACTTTGGTGCAAATTGAAACCAAAATTGTGGTCTCCAGAATAGCTCGCAGCCTGATGTAAAGTAGTAGAAATAACATCAATAGGAAAGTAGACAGTGACTAAGCCAAATATCAGGCTGAAAAGTCAGACAGAGCTGTGGATCAGAGCCAGGTGGACCTGACTAGAGCATGATCACGTGAAGCCATGAGTCAGAGCCGAGAAGACCAGATTGGTGGGTGGATTGGAGAATCTGCCCAAGCATTTAGTGGATTACTCAAGGTCTAATTCCTAAAGGAAAGTGGTGGTAAAGGATCAACTGAGAGATATGGAGAGGCTTAGTCGGTCCGTTGGTCTTTCCATTAAGCAATAAGAAATCTACATAGGGTGAGAGGAACCAATAGTACTCCTCAAGTGCCAGATGTGACATCACTGTAGACACAAGAATTCCCACCTTGGGTAATCTGGGCAATGCTTCATGCCAAAGAGTCGAACCAATTTCTCCTGGAGTGGAACTCATAACTACAACTATCTTCCACCTCTAAGGAGTCATTGCACATGACAGCATCCAAAAGGAACTAAAAGACTGACCATGTGATGACCTGTACTCCAGTGCTGATATGGGTCCTCTTGGACAATTCCCGGCCCACTAACAATCATGTGATTGCCAGATCAGATTGGAGCCGCTTCATGGTGGCTCCCATATCTGTGCATATAGTGCTCATTGAGCACCGTGTGCACAGCAATTGGGAAGGCAGGAACAGTAATAAACCATCCCTTCCTTATGGGATGTCGTAACAGTCCAGAAATGGTTAAAAAGGCTCAAGTCATGCAGCGTGAAAACAATCTTAACTGTGACCACGTCCCCTTTTCCCGACAAAAAAAGCCAAAATGGCAAGGGCAGCATAACATTTGGAAAAAAGGGTGCAAATGCATCCCATATGCCCCAATGTGCCCCAATGACTATTCACATAAGTCTAGGTTCACATGGGGTTTTTTGGTCTGGAAACTGAGGTGGAGGCCACATCAGATTCTGGTCCAAAATACGGGTAGCTGCGGCTGGATGCCGATGCAATGCATCGGCTGCAGTCGCGCTCTCCGTTCCAATGAATGGGCCTAGTCGGGGGGGGAGAGTCTTCAGGCGGATTTGCGAGGCAACTCGGCCTGAAAAATGAGCATGTCGCTAGAGATGAGCGAGCAGTATTCGATCGAATACTGGGCAGAGCCGACTGCGCATGTCCGCGCTACAAGAAAATGGCCACTTTGACTGTAAGTGGCCATTTTCTTGTAGTGTGGACATGTGCAGTCGGCTCTGCCCAGGCCCGGTGCCTGGCAGAGTGAATTCAGAGCTGGAAGACGCCGCGGGGACGCTGCACGGAGAAGACTTCTTGGAGAATCCAGCCCGACCCTCACTCGTGGACTTGGTAAGTTCTATTTGATCGAATGTTGCCTACCCCTGAAACGAGTATTTTTCCCCCATAGAGTATAATAGGATTCGATATTCGATTTGAGTAGTCGAATATTGCGGGGCTACTCGAAACGAATATCGAATATTGAACATTTTACTGTTCGCTCAACTGACCATCTCCCATTGATTTCAATGGGAGCCGTCCTTTTGGTCAGTATTTTGAGGTGGATATGGCCTCAAAATCCTGACCAAAACACCCCATGTGAACTCAGCCTAATGATCCCTATCAAGCTTTGTATCGGCACCTCAAGGCTTCACAGGTTAACAAGTCTCAGAAGACGAGACGATCTTGCAGAACTTAACCACACAAACACTTTAGTAGAAGACGCCATGAAGGTACGGCCTCTCCATTAGCCATGCATTTGCAAAATAGTTTAACTCCCAAGGACTCGCATGGCTAGAACACTAAAAAGATGAATACGAAATGAGCCGAAGTTATTGTTAGCTCAGATTCTGTCTTGAAGCAAAAAAAAGGACCAAATTTGTTCTGGAGGATTAGGTAGAATGTCCTGGAGGTGCAATTAATCTACAGCTGTGCATATTTTTGAGAAAAGAAAAAAAAAAGTGCAATGCACTTGGCTTCTCCATTCTTTGACTTGTAAAGTGCCGCGATACTCCACCTGCAGACATTCACCTCTCCTGTGATCACTGAGCGCTAGACTTGATGGATCTGATAACCCTGCCTCATTTTCATACAACCCCAAGCTACAGAGTTCACATGAGGAGGTCAAAGGTGATCTGGAGTTCTTGGATAATTCTAATGAATCATTACTTTGATGCTCTTAAAGGGATTGCGTCGCCAGAACCCAACATATGAAACCAGCCCATGGATAGATAGGTTGGGGTCACCCCTTATGAATGGCTACCTCTATTGCCGAGTTATTGATGTCACTATACAAATGAGTTCTTTGGAGCAACAAGGACGTCGCCATTTCTCAAGAACATGAGACTTGTTGATTATGGTTTATCAATTGTTGGGGTAGGGGGTGGACATTTTGGGACTTTTTTTAATCCCTAATTGGCCATCCATATCTGATTGATGGGCGGCCAATACCTGGCCCCCGCACCGATCAGCTGTTCAAGAATGTTGCCGAGTTCGGTACTATATAGGGTTGCATTCCCTACCAGGCCATGGACCTTGAGAGGTCCCAAAAGTTCTTGTGTCTCATAAAATATACCACTATTCTAAATAGCAGAAGATAGATAGAGACCCCTACTATAGATTTTGCATTGGGGGCCCAGAAGTTTTGTTAAGCTAAGCTATAGTTATGAATGGGAACTGAGCTGCAGTAACATCACATGACACTATACAATGTAAGGAGCCCTCAGGTTCCGGCTCTGTATACTGTATTGTACCAGTAGTAGTCATGAACTGCTGATCAGTGTAGGGGCTGGCGTAGGCCCCCAACCGATCAAATATTGATAGCCTTGAAAAATCCTGTGGGACTGCTGGTCCACACACAGGACTGTGAAATTCATGATCATATGTACGATCCCATAGGAAAGAATGGGTCAGTGTGCTATCCTTGAAATATACAGATAGCATACTGACCACGGCCACGGTCATCTGCAAGGGGTCTTACCCCTATTCTGTGGAAAGGGGATGAAATGTGCTTAATGGACACTAAAGAACCATTAAAGAACAATTCCATTGGAATATTTTTATAAAAAAATTAAAAATATGGAAAATGCAGATTCCTCTCCATGCAGGGGCGTAACTACCGGGGAAGCAGTGGAGGCAGCTGCCACAGGGCCCGGGGCATTAGGGGGCCCGGTGACAGCCGCTACCGCTGCGGTTTTTTTTAATAGGCCATTACTGGCTGGAGTTACTCCAGCCGGTAACGGGCCCTACTTACTTACCGATCCTGGCAGGGGCCGGGATCGGTAAGTGACACCGCGGGCCCCGCAAACATCATTATTATACTCAGGGGTCTTTTCAGACCCCTGAGTATAATGATCGGAGGCCCTTGAGAGGTAAGCGAACATAACAAACAATGTTACTTACCTCTCCACGCTCCACGAAGGCTTCTGGGGCCTACTTGTGTGACGTCTCAGACGTCACATGACCGGGGCCTGCGTCCTTATGTGTCACATGACGCCCCTGTCGTCATTGAAAGTAGCCAACAGCGGGGAGCGCAGGGATAGGTAATTAACAGTGTTTATGTTTGTATCCCCCTCTCGGTCTCCGATTACTATACTGAAAAGACCCCAGAGTATAATAATTGTTAATGGGTTCCACAACGGAGCATAATACTGGGTGATGGGGCCACTATGAGGCATAATACTGAGTGAAGGGGCCACTATGGGGTATAATGCTGTGTGCAGGGGCAACTATGAAGCATAATACTGGGTGAAGGGGCCACTATGGGGCATAATACTGAGTGAAGGGGCCACTATGGGGTATAATGCTGTGTGCAGGGGCAACTATGGAGCATAATACTGTGTGATGGGGTAACTATGGGACATAATACTGTGTGCAGGGGCAACAATGGGGCATAATAGTGCGTGCAGGAATGCGGGGGGTTGGTCGAGGTCTTCGGCATCAGTCGGGGGGGATGCCATGTCAAAGGTTCACCATGGGGCCCCGCCATTCCTAGTTACGCCACTGTCTCCATGTAAGATACTAGATGAGCCAGCCAACAAAAAGTGGCCACCAAGTCTCCGAGCACAAAATAACGTGAATGTGTCTAGCCGCAAGGCTATCTAGAAAGCATGTAGAGGTTTACTAAGAAGCATAAAAGTATAATTCATGCATACCTAACATGTTAGAGAAGTTCTCAGGAAACACAGCCATGTGTGTACGTGATGAATGACACTATATCTGCCCATCATACTACTTGTATCCAGCATTTTGCATATTTATCCCCTCTTTAGCCTCTATCTCTAATTCTCAGTTTTCCCTGAGCTGATAGGATGAGACAAGTTGCTATACAGACAGAGCACAGAGAAAACAGTAGATTCTGCTCCCTTGTCTCCCCGGCACACACAGAAGCAGCGGCCGCACCTTGTAAGACCTTGTAGACAACTATTGATGTGAATCCAGTAGACATTAAAATGCTTACTATCTAGCTACAGGGGATAATAACACTCATTGAGGAGTAGGCACCCTTGCAGGCATATGGAGACTTACAAAGCCATTTTCGCTCCACTAGGGGATTATGGGGAATATGCAAAACTGTTTCCCAGGATGTAATTAGGAAAACAGCCTCTGTACGCTGCCTCTTAGGACAGCCCCCTTAACATCATGCATGACTTTTTCAATAAGCCTAATAACAGGATGCGGGCTTATTGCCAAACCAGTATATCCATTCCAAAAGGAACAGAATTCCAGCTGTGGACAGAGCTGTTTCGTTCTGGTTGGATCTCATCAGCACAGCGCAGGGAAACTGGTTTGGCTGGGTGAGAGACTTAAGACCAGGGTCAGGGGATAATAACACTCCTTGAGGAGTGAGCACCTTTGCAGGCGTATGGAGACATTTTCACTCCCCATAATCCCCTAGTGGAGTGAACAGAAAATGCATGTTCCCGTGAATGGCATGGAGGTGTGCATGAGTAGTCCCCACTCTATTCTCTTCTATGGATATTACCTTCATGAAATTCCCACAGAAATAAATGGAGCATTTGTCAATTCACTTGTCATACCTTTAACAGCAGTCATTGGGACAGCAAGAGACTCACCAGTAGTAGGACTCCCACTGACTATCCTATCCTGGACAACTCCTTTAAGTAGGCCTGATTATTTTTTTAGGTTGGGAAGAAAACGCAGTGTTTCACAGTCACTCCAAGGTGACTAGCGAATCCTATGCACACATTGCGGAAAAATAGACGGAGCAGAGACTGCGATTTTCAAAAACATCACAGCTTTAGAAATTGCACTATGTCAATGATACCAACAAGAACAGCAACAGTTTCTCTATAGGTATAATGGAAGAAGAAAGTCCGCAAAGGATACCTCTGTGTACTTTTTGTGCTGCGGCCTGCTACATGGGGCCTTACCCTGAGTCTAGATAAGGGTATTCTGGTATATTCTAAGCCGAATGAAAAAAAAGACAAAAATCTTTAAAGGGATTCTACCATTAAAATCTAATTTTTTTTGTAGATCACATGTAGGACTAGCCTTAAGAAAGGCTATTCTTCTCCTACCTTTAGATGTCTTCTCCGTGCCACCGTTCGGTAGAAATCCCAGTTTTCGTCGGTATGAAAATGCGTTCTCTCGTAGTACTGGGGGCGGCCCCAACACTCAAACAGCACTGGGGGCATCCCCAATGCTGCCAGAGAACTCTCCAGCATCACCTCCATCTTCTTTAAGTTTGGACTCTCTGCGCGTCTTCTTCCGGAGCTGGGTTAAAACTTCTAGGCCTTGGACCTCGGGCAGAGCAGACTGCGCATGCCCGTGGCCACAAGAAAAATAGACAATTACACAGTAAGTCAGTGGCCTGCTCTGCCCAAGGCCTAGAAGTTGTTGTTTTTTCTTTTTTTAATGTAGATTGTGAGCCCCATATAAGGATCACAATGTACTTTTTTTTTCTTATCAGTATGTTTTTTGTAGAATGGGAGGAAATCCACGCAGACATGGGGAGTACATACAAACTCCTGGCAGATGCTGTTCCTGGCGGGATTCGAACACTGAACTCCAGTGCTGCAAGGCTAACCACTGAGCCACCATGTTGCCCCAGGCCTAGAAGTTTGAACCCAGCTCCAAAAGAAGACGCGCAGAGAGGCCGTTCCTGAAGAAGATGGAGGCAGCGCTGGAGATTTCTCTCACAGCATTGGGGACGCCCCCAGTGTTTCAAGAGAACTCATTTGCATACAGATGAAAACCGGGATTTCTACTGAATGGCGACGTGGAAAAGACATCTAACGGTAGGAGAAGAATAGCCTTTCCTAAGGCTATTCCTACATGTGATGAAGAAAAAAATGTGATTTTAATGGAAGAATCCCTTTAAATCCAACTTTTTGAAATCAAGAAATTGCGGGTCATTATTGATTAAATGACCCAGCATGTTCCACATCGGTACCTCGGCACAGCGCGTCTCCTGGTTTCCTGAAGGTATTTTTACACGATCTGTAGGGTCTATTTGATACAAACGGCCCGGAGCCACAATTCCATCGGCCACCTTGTTAGCATAACCTCGATGTCAAACGATCGTCTTGAGGGCCTTCTCTTGTGCCGTCTACTTAACCTCTCCATCTTACAAAAAAATTGCTGGATCGAAATAATTTACAGAATCAGCAATTTTTGAAGGATTAGGAAAAAAAAACAATCCGTTTCGATCGTCTGAAGAATGGGGAAGAGAAAGAAGAGCAATAGAAAAATTCTAAAGAAAAACTGCGAGGGTTGGGGAGATGTATGTCTCATGAATCACTAGTGAGTCTGTACACAAGTATGTGAATCAATTCTTTTCGGCTCACGGAGAGCACACTAGCCCTCAGCCGACTTTCCGGTAATTGACATACTTGCCCAACGCTCGAAAACAAACTATTCTCATTAGACACCCCCGGTTTCCTATTCGGTTATTGTAAGACACGGGGACCGAGTCTTGTACCAGCGTGGCTTTGTTTTTAATTAGTTCTGATGGCATTTGGGTTCAAGCCAAGTAAAGAAATTGAACTTCTTAAGATAGAGTCTTGTTGCTCAGTGTGAGGCTGCTTCTCGCAGAGATGGAGCTCGTAGCTCGGTATCAGAAAGGATCCTGACAAATTAGAGATTCTTCTTGGGTGATTATGTCAGTATTGAAGCTAATGGGGCAATGATACAAAAATAAAACTGGCACCTTACGGGGGAAGAAGAGTATCCTACAAATGAAATGCACCCCACATTGAAACCGGGGTATGAGAAGTCTCGCAAGGGTGTCCTTTTTTTGTTTTTACGGAAAAGTCAAGACATGTGTAGTCGTTACTAGAGATGAGCGAACAGTAAAATGTTCGAGGTTCAATATTCGTTTCGAGTAGCCCCTCAATATTCGACTACTCGAATCGAATATCGAACTATATTATAGTCTATGGGGGGAAAATGCTCGTTTCAGAGGTAGGCTTCGTTCGATCAAATTATACTTACCAAGTCCACGAGTGAGGGTCAGGCTGGATCCCCCTAGAAGTCTTCTCCGTGCAGCGTCCCCGTGGCATCTTCCGGCTCTTCATTCACTCTGCCAGGCACTCTGCCAGGCACTACAAGCAGACATGCGCAGTCGGCTCTGCCCAGGCCCGGTGCCTGGCAGAGTGAAGAGCCGGAAGACGCCGCAGGGAATTTGCATGGAGAAGACTTCTAAAGGTAAGAGAAGAACCAGCGTTGATTGGCCGACTGTATAGCATTCGGCCAATCAATGCTGGTTCTGCATCGAACTTTTCCATTTGAATAGCGAGTGGTACTCAATCGAGTACGAGTATTTTGAATACCTATAGTCGTTACGTAGATAGCCTATGGATATCAATTTTTATATTCTTGAAGGAACTCCACACTCAAGGATTTTATAATGCAATTCGGATACAGTGGTGTTTCGATCTGACAATTGGGGTACAGGGAAAGAATAAAAATTGTATAGACGCACTTACCGAAGTTTTTCTCAGCTTCTACACAATTTTTGTACGGTCCCCGTGCCCCAGGTGTCTCATAAAGGTCTATTTCATTGAAACGTCACTGATTTTGCACATAAAAAAATATTCAAATTGCATTACACTCCGACTATTCCATTTCTCCATAGCCCAATTCCAACTTTGACTCGCGACTCCAACTTCATAATTCTAACCCCCCGTCTCCACAGTCCTGCATGTGCCTTCAACTTTTTTATTCTGGTCCATGTGACAGTGGGTGTTTGAGCTGGAACGAACACTGATAATTTCAGTAAAGGGGCTAAAGGGCTTTTCAGGTCCACAAAAATAAATTGACATTTTTTAACAAATGCCTAAAAAAAATTGTACTCGCATTTCACATCTATCTACCACTCCTGGTCCATCCAGTCTATGTGCATGTTGTCATGAAATGCCACAGGGTCACTGGCCTTCATGGTCATGTGTTGAGATAACATGTCACAGAGAATAAAGAAAGACAAACTAGAGGCCAGAACCATCTCAGTACTTGTCCAAAGTGTTGACGTGCCACCCTTACCGCCATCACTGCTGCTGTCATCCAATGGGTTTTCTTGAAGGCACAAACATAGACTTTTTGGGGGCCAGCAGTGGCCTCCTGGAGCCCAATAGCCACAGGGTCACTGGCCACCATGGTCATGTGTTGAGATAACATGTCACAGAGAATAAAGAAAGACAAACTAGAGGCCAGGACCATCTCAGTACTTGTCCAAAGTGTTGACGTGCCACCCTTACCGCCATCACTGCTGCTGTCATCCAATGGGTTTTCTTGAAGGCACAAACATAGACTTTTTGGGGGCCAGCAGTAGCCTTCTGGAGCCCAATAGTTTGCATAAAAATTATCTTCGAATGCTGTTTCTACTTCTTGACTAAAGTGCTAGAACTTTTGGAAGAGGCACACTCCAATAGATCTTTGACACTGTTATTGGTCACCCTCTGGAGTTTTGGTTACATTTTTAAGGGAACTGGAAAATTAGTGACATTTTGATCTATTGTGTTCTCCTTAGAAGTCACCATTGTGTTGGGGATTCTAGTTAAAGCCCAAGTGGTATGGGTGCTATTCTGAGGCTCACGACACCGTCATTATGGATATTTGGACATCTCTTCATTGCGTTGCCTTCTGCTGGACCCGCTGGTCCATGATTTCATTAAATCCTGGACCTATTAGATGATCTTTTGGTATTGTGATAGGCCAGTTTGACCATACAGAACCACAACAGACAACTTTTATGGCAATTGAAACCAAATTTTACTTTTTCTCTCTTTGCCTCAACTTTTTGGAAAAAACTTATCCATTCTTAGCTCAGAGCTTAGCTCTTCCTTGTGTGTCCTCTAATCCCTTGGTGACCTCTCATTTTCAATACGTGTTCGTAAAATCTTGTTTCTTTGTAGACTTAGGGTCACGGAGGTAGCTGCGTCCTACATCTGAAATGTCTTCAGACGTGAAGAACATTCTTACCATCACGCCCAATGTCACGTCATTTTATCATTGCTGACTTTTTGCATTGTGTAAATATGTTCACACCAATGTGTTGACACCAAGTCAGTCGCAACCGCTCTGTTCCTGTCAATACAGACATCTTTGATGCACCACCCAATTGATTTATTACGGCGTGACACGATTTTTTGCTTGAGTGGCTTTAAATTATATCTAACATTCCAGATATACAGCAAAAGTGAGAAGATAATATACGAAAAGCACATTACAGCAAACTGGAAAGTCTGGTTTATGGTCAACAAATCTACAGAAAGTAGCTGAGGTTTGTAATGGTTATACAACATACACTTAAAGGGAATGTGCAGAAAATGGCCTACTTTTTCATCTTTAATTTTTCATGTTGAATATTTTTTTTTTTTTGTTCCATTTTCCATGTCACTATGTATATTGTTACTGTTCAGTATGTCTAATAATAGACTGACGTTGCAATTCTGCAGTCACCTCCCTTACGTACAGACAGGACTACAATAGAAGATAACACCACTGACTCATCATACAACCAAGTACAACCAATACTGACAATAGATGATGTCATAGCTTATTTCCTTCCCCCTCCCTGTACAGGTCATGTCTGGAAAACTTTCCCAAAGTTCTCAATGAGTCAGTTCCAGACTATCGCTGCTTACGGCCATAACTATGCAGGTATCAGTCAGGCCCAACCGTACACTAACTAATACAATAACTAACTACTACACTCCAAGTTGTTGATCTGCCATGGGCGTTGACTATAGGACACAAGAAGAGATAATATTTCTTCACATGTGCTCATCTATGGGAATGGGATGAATTTAGTGACCAAGGTCAGAATTTCCATTAGTGATCAGGTTGTACAATCCAACGTAACCAACACAATCGATCTACTGAAGCCGACGTCATATACACTGTCTACCAATAAGTATTAGGAAACCTGTGGTAGAATAGAAAACAAAATTTCTTCCTATCCAATAGTTGGTAGACCCCAGCAGATACTTCCTTACAGATGGGATTGATGGACACAATACTCCTGGATGACTGGTGACACTCCTGTGTATGTGAGCCATCGGTTGGATGCGGTTTCTCTGGCCAGCACCCGTCGGTCTTTATCTCCCAGTTTCGGGGGTCTGCTAACTCGGGGCACATTCCGACAATCACCGCTCACCTTCCACTTCCTAATCACATAGGCTGCTGTCGATTTTGGGTAATTCAGTTCGCTTGCTATGTCCCTTAAGGATCGGCCATTTCTGTGGTCCCCCACAATTACCCCTTTCTCAAAATCGGACAACTCTGCACTTCGTGGCTTCTTGCATGTGACTAATGCCAATGCACTAATGCCAATGCTGTTTCCTATATAATGGAAGGCGTGGCGTACATCACGACCGCAGATATCTTCATTTCCATGGGTGTCCAAATACTTATTGGTAGACACTGTATTACATATGTAGTGATGTATTAACTAGTTATTTTTCAGTCCAGTTTTTGTTCAGATTTGGGATGCCCAGACCAGAATTTTTTTTAAGCTTTTGTGCTCTTTTTGTAATTTTTGATATTTTTCTTCTTAGGGCATGAGAGTGTTTTGCTGAGTTTCAGTATTTTAAAATGTTCAAAAATTCCGTCATGTGAACATACCCCTACTGGTTAGAAGTCTCCAAAGTGGAATCAATTTAGTTTTATCAAAGTTCAGGTGTATAATAATAATAATAATAATAATAATAATAATAATAATTCAGAACTTGCCTATTTTGGGACTGTATAAGCATTTTTCTGTTTTGTGTTGTTTTTTTATCATCACATCCAAAGACCTGTCAATTTTTTAGGTTTCCATTGCTATAGCTATGTCAGGGGTAGAGTTTTATTTTTTCTTTTCGCACAACAAGCTTTATTTTTGAATGCCTCCATTTTGGGGTGCAGAAAACTTATTCACTAACCTTCTTAACATTTTTCTAGAAAAATTGGGGGAAAAAAATAGCCATTTGAATTTTGTCACCTTATTTTACTATTATTCTACATATCGATACAATGAAGGCCCTGTGGAGTTTTTGAATGTTTTACAACTTTTTCACAAATTAAAAACCTTTTTTTTAATAAGTATTTTTTATCACGCTGTATTCTTTTTTTAATTTTTTTTATGTAGATTGTGAGCCCCATATGGAGCGAGGTATTAGAAACTGGAGTTTCGAATACTATTCGCTCATCTCTAGTAATAATAATAGTAATAATAATAATAGTTATTATTTTTTATTGTTATTATATATTATTATTTTTATTTTTATTATTGTTATTATATATTATTTAGATTTATTAATATGATTGTGGTTATTACTATTATTCTATATTATTATAATTATTATTGTTATTGTTATATATTATATCATTATTATATTAAATATTATTGTTATATTATTATTATTATTATTATTATTATTATTATTATTATTATTATTATTATATTCTTTGGGATTATTTCTAATCTAAATAATTATGGTTATTATTATTATCATGCATATATACAACAATATAAAATAATTTTTTATCTAAACAAGTCAATAATATAAAATACAAGAACTTTAGCAAAAAAATTAATTTTTACTGTTAAATTTCTAAAATAATTTTTTTTTATTTATTTATTTTTTATACTATCAATAACTTTATCTCCCTGAAGGTCGGCTAACCAGAAGATCCAGAAGATATTTATAGACGTACAGGATACAAAGCGGCCATTGTTTCATTTTTTATAGTATATTTTTTTACAATAATGATTCCAATTTTCCTTGTAATTCGGCGTCAAATGTGGAAAAGGGACTCGGATTGTAGGAGACGAAGATTAAAGATGTCACTACAAAAGGAAACCCCTTGATCAAAAGTGATCCAATAAAGCTGATATAATTAGCAATAACAAGATTAAAGAGAAAGGGAGAAAAGTATGAAAATGAAATCTGCCGGAGTTTATTTCTTTGTGCGATTTCTTCCCTCGCTCTTTCATATTTGCATTAAAGTGATTGTGAATAATGTACATTTGACCAGTGTTTTCTGCGGAACTAATGCCTATTAAAGGGATGGGAAGTAGCATATGTTGTGCCTTGGGCGGTAAAAGTCCAATCACCCCTACTGTGTGAGGCTCGCACTCCAATACAGGACAGCCTGAGATTTATCCTGAATGAACTCGGCAGGGGGGAGGGGGCTGCCATCCCACCCTCAACAGTTAGGATCCTAAAGCGCCTTGTAAAAGGCTGAGATAGGAGTGAAGGGAGATGAAAAGTCCTCGTTTTATTTTACAGGGTGCAAATATTCTCCTCCTTCTCCTTGTTGGCTTCTGCAGAACTGAATCGGATCCCCGTAAGACATGATGGATTGCCTATAGTCACACGGTGGTCCGGGATCTCTATTCTACACACTTGAAATTCATTTTGAATTTTTTGGTTAAACATATTTTTTTAGGATTTATGGGTGATTTTTCTTTTTCACCCCTTAAGGATGTGACGTCGTTTCATTTTTGCGTTTTGATTTTGCATTCCCAAAGCCATAACTTTATATTTTCATGGTTACAGAGCTAATTTTTTGGGGACAGATTGTTCTTGACAATGGCACCATTTACTCTGTGCAGTATAGTGGGAAGCCGGAAAATTTTGTTATGGGGTGAGATTGGAAAAAAAAATTGCAATTGCTATATTCTCTGGCTGGAGCCCCATGATTACAGCGCCGCACCTCCCATGAGGCGACCTGAAGCGACCGCTATGCCAGGGTCCTGGGGAGGGCGGCATTTTTGCTTACCTAAGCCAGTCCAGGACAGCTTCCTGGACTGGCTTAGCGTCACCGAGCGGTGGATTGGGGAAGCCACTGGAGCAGCGCTGCTCCAGCGGCCTCCCCTCACGCTCAGGCAGAGAGCAGGTCATCTCCGTGCCTGCTCTCTGCCTGCTAACGCCGCTCCGCCCCACCCCCCTTCGCTCCACCCCGCCCCCTTCGCTCCGCCCTGCGCCCTCTCGGGGGGAGGCTTTCTTTCGTCCACCTTGGGCGGCGAATAAGGCAGGTTCACCCCTGCCCATGAACGAAGCGATTTGGTCATGACGGAAATGCCGTCACAAAGAACATTACAAGAACACCGCATTCTAGACTAAGGCCCCATGGCAGAAACACATGGCGGTTTTCCCACAGCATTTTTTACGGATGGTCCACAGAGGGTTTCAGATTTTTCTGAAAAGTGCGATGGGATTCGCTAAGAAGCTGACAAACTGCGTTGCTCACGCCACGTGGATTCCAGGCCGTAGATCACCTGTAAAGTGGATGAAATTCTAGCTATTCCCATCCACACGATTGCAGAAAAAAATCTGCAGCGGAAAAGTTGCAATTTCATATAATGCAAATTTTTTGGGGAAAATCGTAGCATGACAATTATACCTACGGAAACGTTAGGATTTTCCATATAGATATAATAGGGGAAGAAAATCTACGGCGGAAAACTGTAAGGACTCTCTGTGAAAAACGTGGTGGAAAAAAATCAGGATGCATCTCCACCGCCATCATTTCTACAGCGTATTTTTGCAGCAATTCGCTGAATGGGGCCTGATGCCTCGTTCACATCTGTATTGGTAATCCGTTCAGGGAGTATGCATGGGGACCCCTCCCTGATGTAGATTATACAGCCTGGTCGCGGTTGGGAGGAAGGACTTGCAATAGGACAAAAGGACAAAGTGATGTTTAATGTGTTTACAATATTTGGTTTTATTCCCATAAATTAATCTGCCATCAATTTATCACTTATATCACAGTCTGACAATGTTACAGTATCACAGTCATTGGTAAAATCCCTGTATTACTATTAAGCTCTGCCGCATAGAAGGGGTAAATTTTCCATGTCGATCACAATGTTAAAAAAATTTTTTAAAAAAACACCCTAAAGCCGGGGCCCCACATTGGGAAAATGCAGCGTTCAACCGTCCCTGCAAAGTGGATGGGATCCTGGCTAATCCCATCCACACATTGCAGAAAAAAATCCGTAGTGGAAAAGCTGTGTTTTCAAAAGCACTTGCGTTTTTGTAAACCCATATAGGTCTCAGAAACTGGTGAAAACCCAAGCAAGCATGGGAAACCTATAACATCATGACATTTGTATCACCCAGGAGGACAGAAGACCACCATAGTGTACCCATTGTTATTGTCTCTGCACCTTCTCTAGAGTCTCCAGACCAGACCTGGGCAAAGCACAGCCCGCGGGCCATATCCGGCCCTCTGACTGATTCAGACCGGCCCACAAGCTTGACGAGGGAGGTGTGTCTTAGTGCCAGCAGGACAGTGCAAGAAGATGGAGACATGTGGTGTGTGTCATAAGGTACTGAGAGGGGAATGTGAGATGCAGGGGGGAGTGTGTGTGTGTGTGTGTCTATATGTGTGTGTCTGTATGTGTGTGTGTGTGTGTGTGTGTGTGTCTGTCTGTCTATCTGTATGTGTCTGTATTTGTGTGTCTGTTTGTATGTATGTATGTGTCTGTCTGTGTGTGTCTGTCTGTCTATCTGTATGTGTCTGTCTGTCTGTATGTGTGTGTCTGTCTGTGTGTGTCTGTCTGCCTGTCTGTGTGTGTGTGTCTATATGTGTCTGTCTGTATGTGTGTGTTTGTGTGTGTGTCTATATGTGTGTGTCTGTCTGTCTGTATGTGTGAGTCTGTCTGTGTCTGTGTCTCAGTAACCTAGGAGCAGAGATGGAAGGGGAATGTTATACCAGGGCAGAGATCGCAGATGGAGGGGGGGGGACATGAAACTGGGGAAGAGATGGAGGGGGGGACATGAAACTGGGAGTAGATGAAGAGGGCACTTAAACTGGGGGGACATTAAATTGGGGACAACTGGAGGGGGCATTAAACCGTGGAGGAAGCTGGAGGGGGACCTGTCTGCCTCTAGTTGCCCCCAGTTTGTCACCCTCCAGCTACCCCTACGATTTAATGTCTGCTTCCAGCTTCCTGATTTTAATGTCCCCCTCTAGTTGCCCTCAGTGTCATGTCCCGCTGCAGCTGTCAGTTTACTGCCCCCCTCCAACTACTCCCACTGTTTAATGTCCCCTCCAGCTGCCCCAGTTTCATGTCCCCTCTAGTTTCCACCAGTTTAAACTGGGGCACCAGGAGAGGGACTTAATACTGTGGGGCAGTTGGAAGGGAACATTATATTGTGGGGGCATATAATGTACTGGTGACTGTAGGAGGATTATACTTTGTGGGGGCACATGGGAATGGGCGGAGTCAATGTAGAAAAGGGTGGAGCTAAATTTGCTGTGGTGCAGCCCTCTAGCATAGTTTCAATTTCTTATGCGGCCCCATGGGAAAATTAATTGCCCACCCCTGCTCCAGACTATAATAATAGCACTTCAATATAAAATAATTGGGAAAAACTACAAAGTTTTGGCAAAACGAATCTTGTAATTTTTCTTCCCATCTCTACTTGTATAGTTTTTATAGTATAACTATAATTGGATAAATAATATAGAGGTAACGGATAGGGCACGAGTTATCTATATGTCGGGGGTCTGATGATTGGTCTTATGACCACTCCATTAGAATCTATGGGATTGAAGACAGTTGAGCACTGGACACAGCTTCTTTTCGGCAGTCCCTAGAGATGAATGGAGTGGTAGTACCCCTTCATGACCACTGCTCCATTCAGACAGAGGTCTAAGGGACCCCCAGTGTCATGGTCAGTCGCAGTCTAAGCAGTTGAACATCTACCAAACTACAATTTATCACCCTGGGGTAAGTTCAGTGGTGTAACTACCGGGGGAGCAGCGGTAATAGGCCGTTACCTGCTGGAGTAATCCCAGCAGGTAACGGACCCTATTTACTTACCGATCCCAGTTCCTGCTCACTGCCACCTGCGTTTCCCCTTCTGCGGAGGTGGCTTGTGAGCAGGAGCAGAGATGAGTAAATGAGGCCACGGACCTGTGAACCACACAGACACTGCTATCATTATACTCTGGAGTCTTTTACTGTTACTTACCTCTCCTGCACTCCGGCAGGCTTCAGGCCTGTTTGGTTGGTGGGCGGGCCTACGTCATTAAGCGTTGCCACTCATGCCTGGCTCACGTTACATTTGTACCAAATTGAAGATGGCCGAGATCAGCGGGGAGTGCGCCAGAGCCCAGGAGAGGTAAGTAATATTGTTTTTTATGTTTGTATCCTCCCATGGGTCTCCAATTATTATACTCTGGGGTCTGAAAAGACGTAAGAATAAAATAATTGTTCATGGGTGGTCCACAATGAGGCATAATACTGTGTGTAGGAGCCACTATGGGCTTAATAGTGTGTTCAGGGGCCACTATGGGGCTTAATAGTGTGTGCAGGGGCCACTATGGGGCTTAATAGTGTGTGCAGGGGCCACTATGGGGCATAATACTGTGTGCAGGGGCCACTATGTGGCATAACACTGGGTGCAGGGGCCACTATAGGGCTTCATAGTGTGTGCAGGGGCAACTATGGAGCATAATAGTATGTGCAGGAATGAGGTTTGTGCGAACGGGGGGGGGACCCATGTCAAATGTTCGCCTACGAGCCCAGCCCTTCCTAGTTACGTCATTGGATAAGTTATAAACTTGGTACAACTCTATTAAATCCTGCTGAGACTTTGTGCTTAGAGAGAGGCAGGAGGAGCTGCTTTATTTATTATCTGGACACAGTTGCTCGCATGGCTGTTCCAGAAGCCTCCTAGAAATAAATTTTAAGCAAAATTTTTCATGTGATATTTTTGTATGAGGCTCACACAAATTCTGAAAGGGGTGATGGGGCGGGGGGGTTGTGTTTATGAACCTATTAAATAATCCTTGAGCTGTTGTTGGATCTCCAAGCATAACCATAAACTACAAACACAAAGCATTACAAAAGGCAAAAAACATTCTTAGAATACGACTTAAAAAATGCAAAAATTGTCAGAATACAAATGGATATCTTTCATCGACAGATTTCAGGCGCTTACAGTTCAAGCATTTGTCTTCCCAAGCCCACCAAGGAATTCCGACGTGTCACACAATTAACATAGAAAATGTATTTTAAACACATCTTTTGTGATACGACAACATCTGGAACTTCTTATACATTCATGAACAATGCAAATGGGATATGCTGCCGTTCAGGCAAATGCATCAATTTTTTTTCTTTGTTTTATTCAGAGGAGAGAAGAAATTTGGAATCGTTGTTTACTGTCAGAAGATTCACAGCTAGAAGCGACCGAAACAACCAGGGTGGGCGGAAAAATACAAATTATTAGGGAAGATGGAGACAGTGACCCCACCTAGTAACCTCTTTTACTAAGGTTGGTAGACATGAAGTACTAAGATGGACTGTCCCTCTGGAGGACCCAGCAGGTCCATGCATTATGGGGACAGGTGTTTGGTGTCAAATTAATTAATTATGACTGTTTCACATCTGCGTTTGGTAATCCATTTGGGGAGTCCACATGGGGACCCCCCGAACGGAACACCAAACGCATTGGCAAGCGGTGAGCAGTGAAATCACATGGATCCCATAGACTGTAATGGGGTCCATGTGCATTCTGCACGCTGCCCGCATGAGTCATGCGGACAGGAAAGTAGATCACAAAGTACTTTTCTGCCCACATGTTCCATGTGGACCTCACATCGAAAAGCATACGGACCCCATTATAGTCTATGGGGTCCATATGTTCTCATAAGCTCTCTGCTTGTCAATGCGCTTGGTATTCCATTTTGGGGGGGGGTCCCCATGCGGACTCCCCGAATGGATTACCAAACTCAGATGTGAACCAGGCCATAGTGACATCATAACAGCTCTCACCCATGGGTTCCCAAAAAGCACATAAAGCACCACACTATACAACATCTCTGCAAGTCCTATGTCACACACACTATGGCCTCCAGCCCATTGATAATAACATGACATACAAGCCCACTCTGGTAACGTTCACTAACATGCCTACAATAGATAGGCCCCAGGCCTAGTAGAGCTTGACTCTAACTTCAGGAAGCCCTCGTAAGGATCAGGTGTTTGGGGTTCTTTTTGACGTCCACACTATACAGTACAAGGAGCAGGTATCAGATAGCTCAGCACCCTATATAGTGCTGGGGCCATCAGTCAACCATCCACCAATGAGATGGTTATGGTAAACCTTGCAAGATTGATGTTGCAAACATCTGTGAAGATTTTCCCACCAGTTTTGTTTTTGGTCCAAACCAGACATGGTATTATTATACTCTTTAGAAATAAGAAAATCACTTACACTCCTCTTCTTTTCCTAGGATCCCTCGTGACACCTGGTTCTCCATTATGGTTGTCTTCAGATGTCTTCTGGCGTCTTTCACCCTCTAGAGTAACATCACCAAGTGATTGGGTCTCAGAAGTCATGTAGAACACACCAATGTCATGATTCCACACGGGAGATGAGAGAAGATGAGTATCGATGATTATAATTTTTCCACACTTCCCATGAGCCTCCACTGAAGAGACGCCAGACTCAGAAACCTCAGACTTGGTAGGAGACAAACCCTGAAAATCTCTGGTTTGGCCTACCCCAAGATTTTTAATAACTTCTTAGGGTTCGTTCACACAGGGCAAGAGGGGGCAGATTTTAGCGCTGAATCCACATTATAATCCGCCCCCTCACAATAGAAGTCTATGTAGACCACTAGCTTACTTTTTTCTGTGAGTGGCATGTTGCCACTATTGGAAAAAAGAAGTGAGCTGCCCTTTCCTCAGGCTGATTCAGCCCCGGCGTCCGCATCGCGGCAGCATCCTCCAGACTAGGCCCATTCATTTGGGCCTATTCCGGAGCGGGAAGCCATGACTGTCAGAAGCTTCGACAGTTGTGGCAGGCCCGGCTTCCTGCGTCAGAATCAGGACCAAAATACACCATACCGCATCCCGTGTGAATGGGGCCATAATGAACCCAGGTTGTTATGAACCAGTTAGCTCATATCTAATCCCAAAGAAAAGGCCCTTTATTCACTCTGTCCCTTGGTGCCAAGTTGGAATAAAATATTGAGTGTTGACGGCGCTCTCTGGTCAAAAATGGATGATCTTTATTGGAGGGTAACAGGCACAACGCTAGTATAACAACAAAGCGTTTCGGGCTTCACTCAGCCCTTTCTCAAGTGCATTAACTGTTTGGGTTGTGACAAGAACGTTCACAACCAACGTGTAGAGTTTTTGCCACACCGGGCAGACAAAGCCGGTGGAGGGAGCAGAACGCCTTACATCTACCGGTTAGCCAATAGGAATCCGGGAGTCACGAGGAGGAAAAAAATATTGAGTGTTGACGGTGCTCACTGGTCAAAAATGGATGATCTTTATTGCCTGTTACCCTCCAATAAAGATCATCCATTTTTGACCAGAGAGCGCCGTCAACACTCAATATTTTTTTCCTCCTCGTGACTCCCGGATTCCTATTGGCTAACCGGTAGATGTAAGGCGTTCTGCTCCCTCCACCGGCTTTGTCTGCCCGGTGTGGCAAAAACTCTACACATTGGTTGTGAACGTTCTTGTCACAACCCAAACAGGTGAGAGGCCATTTGGTTTATGAACTACCTCTTTTCTATATACCAAACTGTCACCAAAAATTGCTACACTATCATTGGTCTGCTCGGTGTGACCTTGTGTTTTTTTGGTGCCAAGTTGCACCTTTTATTAGCTCCTCCCATAAGCCTTATACATGACATAAGCCTCCAAGTAACGCAACGTACGAACCCACATCAGATAACCAACGAATAATCTACGCTGTCAGATAACAAGCTAAGACATGGCGGCGCTACTCTCCCCTCCTACTGGTTTGGTTGGGTTTGGTAATTTTATCTAATAACTTTGTTCACTTTTTTGTCTTAATTTTTTAAGAGTATAATTCATTTAAAAAAATAATTTAAAAAACAGCAAAAAAATTAAAAATAAAAATCTATTCTCCAGGATTGATCCGAATGAAAAAACAATGACTTCTCCCCCAGCTCTGACTTTATAACTACACGGATTTTCTAGATTGGCCTAAATAGATTTTTCCGACTTTTTGAAACTCAATCCAAATTCTACGCAGGACTGAAAACACAAACTAATTAGCCATCAGGAAGGTATTTGGGGAGAGTGCGGTCTATCTAGATATCTAATGACTTGGCTTTACATGCTTTCTTAAGAATTAAACCACTTTGAAATGACTAAATTATTTTTCTATCTAACATCTCGCGAGTATTTCCTATCGGGCCTTCCAGATAATTCAACACACTCCTTTCTATCTCTCCTCAGAGTCATTCCAGACTCCATTACTGTTTGGGTTCTAACATCCGAACAGGAAATGAAAAACCGATACAACCTTCCTGCTTCTAATGTCTTAAAATATGTGGATCAAACCGTGGAATCTTTGGCGTTTTAGAAGCTCCGACACACAACCCGGGGCAAAAAATTTCTAAGGTTGTGATTGAAAACCAAACCCAACTGTTTCAATTGAATATTTGCATCTTTTATGAGCTGTGTTATAGAGGGTGGGGGGGGGGGGAGGTGGAGATTCAGATTGGCCATGAATTGAGTTACCCTGGAAGAACAAACCATGGTATTGTTTGCAGTCATGTAAAAGTGGTTCAAATTAGATTTCGGAAGGACCATTGATGGCTAATATTAGCTAGCTTTAGGTGGAAGGGGCCGATTTCAGGAAATGCTTACTTCTCTCGGTTTTGTGCCCTGCTTGAGTAGAATTTATTTTCCAGCTAATTCATGCAAATTGATTTTATGGTGTACAAGTTTTCAGTTTCTATCTGCAGAAATGAGTTATTACAGCTGCGTTTTAGCTATGGTAACAGAAGAACTTATATCTTGAGCATTCTCGGAAACTTTTTTTTTTTCTTTTCGTCTTCCCAAACACAAGGTAAAGATTTGTGTTTGTCACGCCCCGGCAACTGTCGATGGTGTAATGGAATAGTCGGGATACATTATTAGGTAAGATAAACACCAAAAGTGGAAAAAAATATTCAAAAAGTTGCGTGCTATAAAGATCCAAATGAGCAGAAGTCGTAAAAATACCTCTTCATAAATCACGTGCCAAAATGGAAATCATTAGAACATTAGAACTCATGCCAAAAATCTGGTGTCCCTGGTCAGGGCTTGGGCTTGCTCGGCCACATTCTTACCATGGGGTGACCAAGGCATGGAACAGGGATTGTGCAACATGGCTAGGAAAAGAAAGGGGCTTGCGCCAAATGGGTGTGCCAATCTGTCCCCTCAATGCCAGAAAACTGGCATAGAGGGATTGATAACTCTCCCGCAATGTTTGCAAGGATCAACCTTCTTTGCAGTTATCATTCCTGGTTTCACGTTAGTTGGCACCACACCATGTGGTTTCCTTTGGGGATGCTCCAGTGTTACCATCACTTTGTGATTTCACAGGTCCCATTCCGTTGTCACACAAACCATTGTGATACCATGATGCATTGTGATCCATTGTGATGTCACAGACCCCATTGTGATGTCAAAATGCCCTGTTGTAAGGTCCCAACACCTCACTGGGATGTCATGGAATCCATCATTATGCCACAAAGTAACATTGTTACAATGCCACATTATGATGTCACAGATCTCCATTGTAATGTCAAAACCTGAGTTGTGATGTCACAAAGACCAGCTGTAATGATTCAGGACTAATTGTGATGTTTCAAAGTTCCTCTGTGCTATCAGAGCGCCATTACAATGTCACGAAGCTCATTGTTGTGTCACCATGAATCTATGAGGCATTTTGCTATGATAATGCCCTATTATGGTGTCATAGAGGTCCAATGTGACTTCATAGAGCACCAGTATTCTATTGTAATGTCACAGTGATGTCACAAAACCCCATTGAGATATCATATAGCCCCATTGAGATGTCATAAAGCTTGTTGTGATGTCACATAGTCCCTCTCTATCCCAAACTCTTCTGTCACAAATCTATCTATCTATCTATCTATCTATCTATCTATCTATCTATCTCATATCTATCTATCTATCTATCTATCTGTCTATCTTCTATCTATCTATCTATCTATCTCCTATCTATATATCTCTTATCTATCTATCTATCTATCTATCTATCTATCTATCTATCTTTGTCTCCTATAAGGTACATCCCATACATGTTTTTCCTTGGGGCTGCTTCAGGGGATCTTCTGTGATCTGTTATCTGTTCAGTCTTATGCTTCTGGTCTGGTGAACTATGCTATACAGAATGATGAGGTTAGATCTTGAAGTCATGCCTTGACCTCTGGTCAAAATTTATGACCACTATGGCTTTACCAGATGACCTTACCAAACAATACTACATTGTCTCTGCACAGCTGCACTCCAAGGTGGAGTCCTATAACGTGAGGTCTAATGTCTTTAATGGCCACCCTTGATAAAGTCCTAAATTCAACTGGTTTATGACATGATGGACTGCTATGAAGGAGAACTAATTTTGTAATGTTTTCTATGTTCATTATCTTCCACCATTACATTACGGTTATAGGAGTTGTCTGGTCGATAAAAAGAAAAAAAATCAAGGGTCTCCCATTGCTCCCATTTCAATACTTCTTACCTCCACCAGTCTCTACTTGCCGTTCCCTCTCTATACCCATGTATAGACAATCACTGGTGGGTCAGCGATGTGGCCATTGATTGACTGAGCTGTGGATCTTGTGGGACCAGGAAGGAGGACCTGGTGGTGGACCCAGAAGGTGGTGGAATGAGAGTAGAGGGGGATCAGTGAGGTGAGTATAATTTTTTTACATCATGCTGAGTCTTCTCTAAATATTTTTTATTGGTTGGACAACCCTTCTCACATTAGTGATGGAGGGGTACAAGAAATGAAGGGATCGCATAGCAAAGATCAAATAGCATCCCATATTCTGGTACCAGATTTTTGTCACCCAGGTTAGAAGGACATTGTTTTTGTGTCCCCCTCCATGCCAGTTTCATAATCCTTGGGGCAATTCCACCTCTATCTACAAATTTGCATGTAACTCGAATGAATAGGAGAGTCATGCATGAGTATTTGCCATGCAATACCAAAGGGGATGAGACAAAAAAGGATCTTCTATGGGCCCCAAAAGTGGTCATTGAGGATACATCTATGCTACATATGGACATGAATTGTTTGCAGGTATAACCACCATAGAAACACACCTCGTTAGGCACACTCTTGAGCAATACAAAAATTCTGGTTTCCTTTCCTAGAATAATATGTGGGCACAAACTTTTTTAAATTAAAATTTTAGAAATTTGATTCCAATGGTCTAACAAGTTCACAAAGTCATGGACTGCATAGGTATAGTGGGGAAAGAGCAAGCAGTCTCACCTGGGCCATAATGCCTAAAGGGGCCCCTCTGCTATATAAGAAGTCACCAACCTTGTAAATGGTACATGGTAGGTTGGGGATCTGGTACAGATTTTGCACTGGGGTCCGGAGCTTGCATTTACAATAGTGCTAGTCCCAAACACTGAGGATTTTTCTCCGCACCTCAGCCACCGACCATAAGAAAATTGCTCTTGTTTTCCTAAACATAAAGTTATTATTCTGAACCTGGAGAGGACACGGATCACGGCCCAAGTAAAAGCTGGCAATTAAGTTAATATTTTTGAACCATTAGATTTTACTAGGATGTATTATAGACCAAACAAACAGTGAAAGGTCGTTCACCGCGGCGTCAATGTAAAGATATACAGCCGGTTAATGATTGACACGATGGAGCAGGTAGACGTTTCCACCATAAATCGACAATATGACTGTGGAGGTGGATGCTGGTTCTTATGGAGGAGATCCAGCTGCTGTATCGAGTCTTACAGGTAATGCTCCATGGACGGAAGAGAATGCAAATCACCTTTCCTCCTGAAGGAAAAAATCTATAGAAATACGGTATATGGATGATGATATGACATAGCACACAGAACAGATAATGGAACAATTGTCAGCTGTATAACATTTTTTTGGAAAATGAGCATGTAGCTAGAAGAGAGGACTGCATATAGTCAAAAATAAAAAGAGCCCCCACCCCCCCCCCCCCCCCCACCATGATGGATCCAGCATTTGTTCCCTAGGACAGATGAGTTTAGTGTTTTTTACCCTTCACACCCTGTGACAACACTCGCCCTCCAGAAAGGACAGATGCAGGTTATTGCTACTTTGTAGAAAAAGGGTATAATTGGCAGAGGCCCAGGGGAGGTACAAAAATAAACCTTTTTGGGCCTCCTTGTGGCATCCGGCGCTCTCCTAGTGTTTTCATGCAGCAGGAGTTATGGCTGAGGCCTGTGATTGGGCCACAGGGACGTTGAGTATGAGTATTCTACACTATGTATTATAGATAGGTTCCTAGGAGCCCTGACAGTGTTCTCCACTATGTTTTATAGATAGGTTCCTAGGAGCCCTGACAGTGTTCTACACTATGTTTTATAGATAGGTTCCTAGGAGCCCTGACAGTGTTCTACACTATGTTTTATAGATAGGTTCCTAGGAGTCCTGACAGTATTCTACACTATGTTTTATAGATAGGTTTCTAGGAGCCCTGACAGTGTTCTACACTATGTTTTATAGATAGGTTCCTAGGAGCCCTGACAGTGTTATACACTATGTATTATAGATAGGTTCCTAGGAGCCCTGACAGTATTCTACACTATGTTTTATAGATAGGTTCCTAGGAGTCCTGACAGTGTTCTACACTATGTTTTATAGATAGGTTTCTAGGAGCCCTGACAGTGTTCTACACTATGTTTTATAGATAAGTTCCTAGTAGCCCTGACAGTATTCTACACTATGTTTTATAGATAGGTTCCTAACAGTGTTCTACACTATGTTTTATAGATAGGTTCCTAGGGGCCCTGACAGTGTTCTACATAACTTTTAATTATACAAACAATAAGATTGTCTCTCAATAGTGGTGTGATAGTGGCCAACCCCTCTAAGTCTGAAAACGTTAATGTATCTGTCCCATTGTGTGCATGAGAGGAGCAGGGGGAGGGGAGCACATAAATTCACAATATAGCTGTCAGTAAGTAATTCAACTTTACAGTACATTACACTACACAGGACAGGACAGGGCAGCACTTTTTTTTTTTACCGGAGTGCTTCTTGAAGGACTGAAACAATTTTGACCTTAAAGGGGATTTCTCATAATGGATATGTATCCCTTATACACAGGATATTTACTACATTTCTGATAGCTGGGCAACTCACCTTTGGGACCCCCAATAATCTCTAGATCTGGGTTCCAGAAGCCTGCTCTTGCACTATGGTTTTGCAGTGAGTGGGCATTTTAATGAATCAATAGTGAAGCATGTGCCTTGCCCTGCAGTAAATGTTTTTGGGACTGAAAGAGACAGTTGAGTATAGGGCTTTTTGTTTTCTATCAGTCTCATAGACTGGGTATTGAGACCCTTGTTCTAGTGATCAATGGAGACCCTATCAATAACACACTTATCGGCTATCTTAAGCAGTGGCGTAACTAGGAATGGTGGGGCCCTGTGGTGAACTTTTGACATGGGCCCTCCTCCTTCCGGACCAACACCAAAGACCTCAATCGACCGACCCCCCCCCCCCCCCCCCGCATTCCTGCATGCTCTATTAAGTCCCATAGCGGCCCCAGTACACAGTATTATGCCCCATAGTGGCCCCTGCAGATAGTATTATGCCCCTTAGTCGCCCCTGCACTCAGTATTATGTCCCATAGTGGCCCCTGCACACACTATTATACACCATAGTGGCCCCTGCACACAGTATTATCCCCCATAGTGGCTCCTGCACATAGTATTATGCCCCATAGTGGCCCCTGCACACAGTATTATGCCCCATAGTGGCCCCTGCACACAGTATTATACCCCATAGTGGCCCCTGCAGATAGTATTATGCCCCTTAGTCGCCCCTGCACTCAGTATTATGTCCCATAGTGGCTCCTGCACATAGTATTATCCCCAATAGTGGCCCCTGCACACAGTATTATCCCCCATAGTGGCTCCTGCACATAGTATTATCCCCAATAGTGGCCCCTGCACACACTATTATACACCATAGTGGCCCCTGCACACAGTATTATCCCCCATAGTGACCCCTGCACACACTATTATACACCATAGTGTCCCCTGCACACAGTATTGTACCCCATAGTGGCCCCTGCACATAGTATCATGCCCCTTAGTCGCCCCTGCACACAGTATTATGTCCCATAGTGGCCCCTGCACACAGTATTATCCCCCATAGTGGCCCCTGCACACAGTATTATGCCCCATAGTGGCCCCTGCACACAGTATTATGCCCCATAGTGGCCCCTGCACACAGTATTATCCCCATAGTGGCCCCTGCACACAGTATTATCCCCCATAGTGGCCCCTGCACACAGTATTATGCCCCATAGTGGCCCCTGCACACAGTATTATGTCCCATAGTGGCCCCTGCACACAGTATTATGCCCCATAGTGGCCCCTGCACACAGTATTATCCCCATAGTGGCCCCTGCACACAGTATTATGTCCCCATAGTGGCCCCTGCACACAGTATTATCCCCATAGTGGCCCCTGCACACAGTATTATGTCCCCATAGTGGCCCCTGCACACAGTATTATGCCCCATAGTGGCCCCTGCACACACTATGCCCCACTGTGGACACCCATGAAAAATTATTATGCTCTCGGGTCTTTTCAGACCCCAGAGTATAATAATCGGAATCCCGGGGGGGGGATACAAACATAAAAAAACGGGACAACACAGTGGCTCAGTGGCTAGCACTGCAGCCTTGCAGTGCAGGAGTCCTGGGTTCAAATCCCGCCAGGAACTACATCTGTAAGGAGTTTGTATGTTCTGTCTGTGATTGCTTAGATTTCCTCCCATTATACAAAGACATATTGATAGGCGGAAAAAAATGTACATTGTGATCCGTATACGGGGCTCATTATCTACATTTAAAAAAAAACACTGTTACTTACCTATCTCCGGCTCCGCTGCAGTCTTCGGTCGTTTCGGCCATCTTTACTGACGTCACATAACCCGGGACGCAGGCCCCGGTCATGTGACATCAGGAACGTCACACAACTAGGTCTGAACCCTGCTAGGAGCGTGGAAAGGTAAGTAACGCGTTTATTATGTTCCTTTACCTTTCCGGGGCCTCCGATTATTATACTCGGGGATCTGAGAAGACCCCCGAGTATAATAATAGTGCTTGTGGGGCTCGCGGCATAACTTACTGATCCCGGTCCCTGTCAGGATCGGTAAGTAAATAGGGCCCGTACCCGGCTGGAGTAATTCCAGCAGGTAACGTCCTAGCCAAAGCCAGGAGTGGACTGAGCAGTAGATAGAAATATAAGAATGTCCTATATATTTCCCATTCCTGTTGTAACCACGCTTAGGTTTGGCTCAAAAAAACTCTGCAAAATTTGCAACAAAAGAAGCTGCATTTCCGTATACCTACACTGGCCAGGTGATGGACACCTCTGGATATTTTTGTTTTTCAACCATAGTTCAGTGCATGGCTGCGAGGACATATCTTTGACCTGTGCAGTCTCTATCATATGTATGGTGGGATATAGAAAGGGGTCCCATATCACAACATTCAACTTACATCTACATGATAATGCAGAAAGGGAAAATCATCCATATCTATTCAGAGGCCCAGAGGAGTGTATTATTTAGGAATTATTTAGGAATAAAGTACCCCTTAATTAAAAGCTACAGAATAATGGAGGTCACTTTGAAGTTCCAAGACCTATACAAGTGATATACCTTGTGTCCTTGTACTTTTATATTGTTATGCAACTCCTCGTCGACCTCAAATAATGTGCAATAATTATAATAGTAATTGCAGTAAAAAAAAAACAAAAAAAACAAAAAGAATCAGGGCCGGTTCACACTTGCGCCCGGTCTTCGCTTTGCGGGTTACATCTTCTGCCTGAGAAACTGGACAGGTGACGGAAACCGGCAGTCACTTCTCAGACCCATTCATTTGAATGGGTTTGCAAAGTGTCCGCCCCTGAGCGTCTTCTGGTCTCTGCGCCAAAACCGTGTTTTTTTTTTTAACCGGACACAAAGTCAGACATACAGGACTTTGTGTCTGGTTAAAAAAAATGGTTTCGCTGCGGAGACCAGAAGACGTTTACGGGCGGACACTGACTGCCGGGTTTCCATCTCCAGTCGGCAGAAGACGAAAACCCACAAAGCGGAGACCGGGCGCAGGTGTGACCCCGCCCTCAGATGTTTAAGATGTCATTCTACTTTTTTTTAATCGATTTTTTTATTTTTATTATTTTTTTAAATTTGTCTCCTTCAAAGTTTTCTATTATTTTTACTCTCTTATGTTTTTTTTTTATTTTTCTTGACATGTTCTTTTTACTTTTTTTTTGTATATTTATTTATTTACTTTTTACTTAATTGAGTTTTTTATTTGTTTTTTTTTGTTTTTTAATTGTTCTTTTGTTCTCATTTATTTTATTTATTTATTTTATCCTTTCTTTTATGTATTTTTTTAATTTGTGTGAATTTTTTCATTTTTTTTGTATATTTACTTGTTTATTTTTTTACTTCATCGAGTTTTTATTCAGTTTTTGTTTTGTCTTTTTAATTGTAAATTGTGCGCCCCATATATAGTGATCACAATGTACATTTTTGTTTCCTATCAGTATGTCTTTGTAGAATGGGAGGAAACCCACGCAAACACAGGGAGAACATACAAACTCCTTGCAGATATTGTTCCTGGCGGCATTCGAACCCAGGACTCCAGTGCTGCAGTGCTAACCACTGAGCCACCGTGTTGCCCCATTCTGGTTTTTTTATTTGTTATCTTGTTCTGATTTATTTTATTGTATTTTATTTATTTTTTTTATTCTCTCTTCTATGTATTTTTTAATTTGTGTGACTTTTTTTTTCATTTTTTGGTACATTTATTTGTTTACTTTTTACTTAAGTTTTTTATGCCGTTTTTTTTATTTGTTATTTTGTTCTAATTGATTTTATTGTATTATTATTTATTTTATTTATTTATATATTTTATTATTTATTTCCTTTTATTCTCTCTTCTATGTATTTTTCGGTTTTAATTTGCCTGACATTTTATTTTTTCACTTTGTTTATTTAATTTTTTTCTTTCTTTATTTTTTGTTTTACATAAAGATCTATGGTATTCCGTCTCATTACTCAGGCATATTTAGGCAAAACAATAGACTATATCTGCTTTGCCCATAGCCAGACATAATGGAGACAACAACAGAAAAAAAAAAAAAAAACACGCTAGGACAGGGCCAAGTACCCTTTAATTTTCTAAATGCTACTGTTTTGTTAGGCTGTGTCATGCATCTCAGCTCAAACATGCTTTCGCTTCTTTATTATTCATAGGCTTTTTTTTTCCCTTCTTCTTCAGTCAGTGGTGTTGAATAATAAAACAGCCCAGGATCAAATGGGCCAATTCTCCACGCCTGACACCAACTGCTACTGTTCTCTGGGCTCTGCCAAGCGTTGCCTCTGATAATGAGTGGGATTTGGTTAAACAGTAAATTAATGAATAATGAAATATCCAGGTTGATCAGTTAGAGAGCACGCTTGCTTCGCCCCTGGCTAAACGCTGGCGGCTGAAATTACTCTCAAACGGCACTTGCCTGTCTGCTGGGCTGGATAACTATTTTACAGACCATTGCTTGACAGAATGTTAGGACAGGGAGGGGCGGCGGGGGGGGGGGGGGGGGACAAGGGTGGATACCGGGAATAGGAAATGAGCTGGACGCAGGATCATCAAGGTATTGTATACAAAAGAACGTGCAATAGTAATCATGTTATTATGGCCGAGAAATCTGTAGCCTGGATCCAGCCAAAAATAATAAAAAATAATAATAATATAATGATATTAAAGATGTTGCAAGAAATAGAGAAACTCGTGAATATAAAGATCTTGAGATCGAAATAAGGAGGCATTCACATTTGTGTCCTGGTCCAGAAGAATGAATTAACCTGTAAAAATGGTCCAACTATTGACGGACTACAACAGTTCCCAATGGAACCTGATGGATACTTAACGGAACCCATTGACTATAATGGGGTCCATCGAGTATCCATTGTTTGCACCCTGGAAAATGCCATAGGGCAAGAAGAATGGGTTAAAGAGTAAAAATGACCCATCTATCAACAGACAACAATGAGTCCCAAAGGAACCCAATAACTAAAATTACAATTCATAAGACCACAAAAATGGTTTAAACAGTAAAAAAAATGGAACAGTGAATGAGTCCGAAAGGAACCCAATGACTAAAATTACAATTCCAGATGAAAAAGTCATAGGGCCAGAAGAATGGGTTAAACAGTAAAAATGGTCCAACTATTGACGGACTACAACAGGCCCAATGGAACCTAATGGATACTTGATGGAACCCATTGACTATAATGGGTTCCATCAAGTATCCATGGTTTTCTCCCTGGAAAATGTCATAGGGCCAGAAGAATGGGTTAAAGAGTAAAAATGGCCCATCTATCGACAGACAACAATGAGTCCCGAGAGAACCCAATAACTAAAATTACAATTCAAATGAGAATGTCCTAAGAATGGTTTAAACAGTAAAAAAATGGACCAGCGAATGAGTCCGAAGGGAACCCAATGACTAAAATTACAATTCTAGATGAAAAAGTCATAGGGCCAGAAGAATGGGTTAAACAGTAAAAATGGTCCAGCTAATGAAAGACAAGAACGGGTCCCCATTGACCATAATGGGGCCCTTCAAGTATCGATTGTCTTCCACCTGACATTGTGAGGCAAAAAAGTTTAGACTTGCGGAACTTTTACTTGTCCATGATTTTAGATGGACTCTGCATTGGAGGTTGCGAACAAAAACTTCAGTGTAGATGTGAATGTAGCCAGAGCAGGATATGGCAGAGTTGTGTTTGTGGTGGTTGGAGGTCTAGGCACCTGCAAAAAAGGATTCCAAAAATTCCTTGAAAGCTTCTAGGTATTCATAATCCGCAAAAGGTGCAGAATATCGTATTTCTGGGCACCACACATGGGCTTATAAAAGTTTTGGTTTAATATCCTATGTTCCTGGTCAGGACAGGACCTGCCTACAAAACACCAGCAGAAGGCTGAGATAAGGTTGCGCTCCGTTGGACACTCTGTTGCCTGTTTGCCTGAAAATCGTTGAAGCAAAAGTCCTGCATGGAGACCTTTTTTTTTATATTCAAAAGGATGGAACCCAATGGATCCATTGACTCCATATATTACTTCTACTTGAGAGGTCTGCCTCTTAGTTGTTCTGGTCCTCCAGATGCAACATTGGTGTGAACAACACTAATACACCTTCCAAAAATGTGAAGTGGGCCAAAAATATTGTAAATTTTTCATAATAATCTAGTCTAATAATCAGACCTTAGGATATATTAATGGGAGGCCCAAGGAAGGAGCAGTAAATTATAAAACTCTGATACTCACCTTCCCTCACCTCTCCTGGTGCACGTTCCCCAGCGTCTTCGGTCCTCTTCTGCAGTGTCACAGACCCAGCTCACCACTGAGGCCCAATCCTAGAGGGCACACTGACGTCATGACACTGTGATCTGTGACCCAGGGACCATGATGTTACAGAAGAGGCTGGAAGAGACAAAAACAGGACCAAAGATGTTGGCGAATGCGCACCAGAGGTTGTAAGGGAGCCTCAAGAAAGAGTGCTGCAAACTAAGAAAGTGTTAATAGTTATTTTTGTCAATTAACAAAATGAAGCGAATAAAGAAAAAGAAATCTAAATCTCATCCATACTTGGAGTGACCTTTGCCCTTTACCTTCCATCAGTTCTTCCCGGTACTTGCAGATAGTTTTTGAAGGAACTCGACAGGGAGGTTGTTCCCGCCATCTTGGAGAACTAAGCACAGATCTTCTGTGGATGTAGGCTTTCTCCAATACTTCTGTCTCTTCTTGTGGTGTCCAAACATAAACCTACTTCTCTGTCCACTGTACCGGACAGCTGTGGGAACGCCGGACTCACAGCCAAATTAAAGGGATTCTACCATTAGAATCCCTTTTTGAGGTAATACCACATCAGAATAGCCTTAAGAAAAGCAATTCGTCCCTTAGCTTTATAATTCTGCTCTGCACCGCTGTTCCATTTTTTCCCGGTATGCAAATCAGTCTCCAGAAAGCACAGGGGGCGTCCTCTGTGCTGCCTGAAGACTCTCCAGCGATGCCTCAAACTTCTTCAGCCGCGCCTCTCCGCTGCATCCTCCGTGTCGTTGTCACTGGGCCAAGCCTGTGTTCGGGGTGGAAATCCCGCGTATGCTCAGTCGGCTCTGCCATCGCTTTGCGCATGTCTGTTTGGCTATTTTACATTCGTGTAAGTGGCCACAGTAAGATGGCCGAATAGACATACACAGTTGGCTCTGCCCAAAGCCCAATGGCAGAGCCGACTGAGCATGCGCAGGATTTCCATCCTGAACGCAGGCTTGGCCCAGTAATATCTTTGCACAGATACAGGTCCAATTCTGTAGTGTTGAGTGATCTCATTCAGTTTCAGGTATCTCAACCTACATTGCTATATAGTGACCCTTTCGCCCAACTGTCCCAAGATTCACCCTGTTTACACCCTATATCACTCATCAGGAGACTTTTTATAGGGTATCTAACAGTAGACACTATCAGTGTCCCTAGTGAACTCAGAGTAGTTAGCGGACAGTCCACCATTGTGAGTCCCGAGATCACTAGGGACTCTATCACAGATGTTGTAGATATGTCTATGATCTTCAATGCACTAAGCAGCGCCATCAAGCTAAATATAACTCTATATACCGCCAAGGTATATAGACCTGACCCCCACCTGACTGATGATACTTTCCTGCTAATATTACACATTGGATCCTGTATGTAATATGGGATACACACTTTGGTGGGTTAGCCGAGGCGGCTCCCGGTCCTGCATACGTTTAGCTGCCGGAACTGTCTAGACACGTTAGTAAATCTACACCAGCGAGTCACTGATATCTGTATTCTTTTTCTCACACATCATCGAAAGTGAAAACAAATTGTTAGCATATGGATGGAGTCTGAGGGTTCAAACAGCAGCTTGTGCTTGGTAGGAATCCACGTACAACTATTTTATATGCATCAGACATACGTTACATCTCACACATTTCCGGATCAAGTCTGCAGATGAACCTCCATGGACGGCTGAATCTTAATAGGAGATATACTAATTGGGGTCTTGTACTTATCTCGGGATACATTTTGGCATGGAGCCTCCTGAATCTTTAGTGGGGTTGTACAGTTTCAAAAATGCAATTCCAAATACTGTACCCCTAATAGGTTTTTAAGGATTGTAATAGGCAATGCCTTGGGGGCTAATAGTGTGAGGATGGAAGAGGTCCAAGATGGCGGCCATTGGCTCCTTCTCCAGTCCCATTGGCTTTGGCATCCAACCCACACTAGGGAAAACAGAATACCTCCATACATGATGCCCTTGGATAAATTTGGAGGAATCGAGGACCCCAGTGCTACAAGACAACAGTGCTACCGGCTACCTAGAATCACGTCCTTAACTTGCTTCATTTCCATTCCTTACGCCTTGACTTGTTTATCTGCTAAACAGATTGCTGCATTGTTATTTTTTCTATCGTGGATTGTTCACAATCAGAATGGCTGAAGTCAAAGACATAAAAATAGAATCGCATTTTAAGCACCATGGAGGAGTGACCTTGTAGTTAAAACACTGAACTGTGAAGTGGATGACTCCCTTGGCCCTGGGCAAATCACTTTATCTCTCTTAATTTAAAGTCCTTTTATATACTAGCATAGAAGAGGCACTTTGGTCCCCTTTCTTGCCCTTGTCATGTCCTTTCACCAAGTCTATTTTAAGCACCATTGAAAATGATTATATTGTAATCACATTGTTTCTTACCATATACTTCAGAAGATTCGCCCATCTGACTAGTGGAACGTATGTCATAGACGGTAAACAGAAAATGCACTATATGAAATGCATATTAACCCTAACCTGACTTTGTGTTATACATTTTCATTTTGACAACTAGTAATAACACATAATACTGGTTCTTATTGACCAAATAACTACTATAATACTACCTCCTATGTACAAGAATATAACTACTATAATACTACTCCTATGTACAAGAATATAACTACTATAATACTACTCTTATATACAAGAATATAACTACTATAATACTACTCCTATGTGCCAGAATATAACTACTATAATACTACTCCTATGTACAAGAATATAACTACTATAATACTACTCCTATGTACAAGAATATAACTACTATAATACTACTCCTATGTACAAGAATATAACTACTATAATACTGCTACTATGTACAAGAATATAACTACTATAATACTGCTCCTATGTACAAGAATATAACTACTATAATACTACCTCCTATGTACAAGAATATAACTACTATAATACTGCTCCTATGTACAAGAATATAACTACTATAATACTGCTCCTATGTACAAGAATATAACTACTATAATACTGCTCCTATGTACAAGAATATAACTACTATAATACTGCTCCTATGTACGAGAATATAACTACTATAATACTACTCCTATGTACAAGAATATAACTACTATAATACTGCTCCTATGTACAAGAATATAACTACTATAATACTGCTACTATGTACAAGAATATAACTACTATAATACTACCTCCTATGTACAAGAATATAACTACTATAATACTGCTCCTATGTACAAGAATATAACTACTATAATACTGCTCCTATGTACAAGAATATAACTACTATAATACTGCTCCTATCAGTGGCGTAACTAGGAATGGCGGGGCCCCGTGGCGAACTTTTGACATGGGCCCCCCCCCCCGACACCAAAGATCTCGACCGAGTCCCTCCTACGCATTCCTGCACGCTCTATTATGTTCCATAGTAGCCCCTGCACACAGTATTATCCCCCATAGTGGCCCCTGCACACAGTATTATGCCCCATAGTGGCCCCTGCACACAGTATTATGTCCCATAGTGGCCCCTGCACACAGTATTATGCCCCATAGTGGCCCCTGCACACACTATTATGCCCCATAGTGGCCACTGCACACAGTATTATGTCCCATAGTGGCCCCTGCACACAGTATTATGCCCCATAGTGGCCACTGCACACACTATTATGCCCCATAGTGGCCCCTGCACACAGTATTATCCCCCATAGTGGCCCCTGCACACAGTATTATGTCCCTTAGTGGCCCCTACAGGACTAAATATTGTCACGTCACCCGCTGACCGCTATACCAGGACAAATTGTGGATAAAAAATCTGGTCATGTGCATTACAATTTAGTAACTCCATGTGCCTCATATTAATAGCAGTTAACCCCATCATCTCCCTCACATTAACCCTGTGTGCCTCACCATAAGAGTTACTGATATATCTTCATTATTATTACCCCCCATATGTCTCACATATCAGTAACTCTTCTGGTGAGGAACAAAGGGTTAATGTGAGGGAGATGATGGGGTTAACTGCTATTAATATGAAGCACATGGAGTTACTAAAACACAAGTAATCACCCCATATGCCTGACATTAATAAGTAACCCCAGTATGTACCTGTGTAGCTTTAGTTTCACTTTCCATCTTCCTTTCTTCCTCCAGTGCAGACGTCAGGAGCTCGGCAGGGATAAGCCCCGCCTCCTCCTCTCATTGGTGGGCAGAGGACAGCAGAGAAAGGGAGGGGGGAGAGAGGGGGAGCGTCCTGAAGCGCTGACAGGAGCCAGAGCTGCAGCTCCTGTGTCTCAGCCGTTGCTGCAGCTTCGGGGCCCCCTGTTGGTGGAAAGTATTCCACCAACAGGGGGCCCCGATCATTATACTCGGGGGTCCGAAAAGACCTCCGAGAATAATGATAGCAGCGGTAGCAGCTGTCACCGGGCCCCTAATGTCCCGGGCCCTGTGGCAGCTGCTACCGCTGCTATGGTGGTAGTTACGCCACTGGCTCCTATGTACAAGAATATAACTACTATAATACTACCTCCTATGTACAAGAATATAACTACTATAATACTACTCCTATGTACAAGAATATAACTACTATAATACTGCCGCCTATGTACAAGAATATAACTACTATAATACTACCTCCTATGTACAAGAATATAACTACTATAATACTACTCCTATGTACAAGAATATAACTACTATAATACTACTCCTATGTACAAGAATATAACTACTATAATATTGCCGCCTATGTACAAGAATATAACTACTATAATACTGCTCCTATGTACAAGAATATAACTACTATAATACTGCTCCTATGTACAAGAATATAACTACTATAATACTACTCCTATGTACAAGAATATAACTACTATAATACTACCTCCTATGTACAAGAATATAACTACTATAATACTGCTCCTATGTACAAGAATATAACTACTATAATACTGCTCCTATGTACAAGAATATAACTACTATAATACTACCTCCTATGTACAAGAATATAACTACTATAATACTACTCCTATGTACAAGAATATAACTACTATAATACTGCTCCTATGTACAAGAATATAACTACTATAATACTGCTCCTATGTACAAGAATATAACTACTATAATACTACCTCCTATGTACAAGAATATAACTACTATAATACTACTCCTATGTACAAGAATATAACTACTATAATACTGCTCCTATGTACAAGAATATAACTACTATAATACTGCTCCTATGTACAAGAATATAACTACTATAATACTACCTCCTATGTACAAGAATATAACTACTATAATACTACTCCTATGTACAAGAATATAACTACTATAATACTGCTCCTATGTACAAGAATATAACTACTATAATACTACTCCTATGTACAAGAATATAACTACTATAATACTGCTCCTATGTACAAGAATATATCTACTATAATACTGCTCCTATGTACAAGAATATAACTACTATAATGCTACTCCTATGTACAAGAATATAACTACTATAATACTACCTCCTATGTACAAGAATATAACTACTATAATACTGCTCCTATGTACAAGAATATAACTACTATAATACTGCTCCTATGTACAAGAATATAACTACTATAATACTGCTCCTATGTACAAGAATATAACTACTATAATACTACCTCCTATGTACAAGAATATAACTACTATAATACTGCTCCTGTGTACAAAAATATATCTACTATAATACTGCTCCTATGTACAAGAATATAACTACTATAATACTGCTCCTATGTACAAGAATATAACTACTATAATACTGCTCCTATGTACAAGAATATAACTACTATAATACTGCTCCTATGTACAAGAATATAACTACTATAATACTACCTCCTATGTACAAGAATATAACTACTATAATACTACCTCCTATGTACAAGAATATAACTACTATAATACTACTCCTATGTACAAGAATATAACTACTATAATACTACCTCCTATGTACAAGAATATAACTACTATAATACTACTCCTATGTACAAGAATATAACTACTATAATACTGCTCCTATGTACAAGAATATAACTACTATAATACTGCTCCTATGTACAAGAATATAACTACTATAATACTACCTCCTATGTACAAGAATATAACTACTATAATACTACTCCTATGTACAAGAATATAACTACTATAATACTGCTCCTATGTACAAGAATATAACTACTATAATACTACTCCTATGTACAAGAATATAACTACTATAATACTGCTCCTATGTACAAGAATATATCTACTATAATACTGCTCCTATGTACAAGAATATAACTACTATAATACTGCTCCTATGTACAAGAATATAACTACTATAATGCTACTCCTATGTACAAGAATATAACTACTATAATACTACCTCCTATGTACAAGAATATAACTACTATAATACTGCTCCTATGTACAAGAATATAACTACTATAATACTGCTCCTATGTACAAGAATATAACTACTATAATACTACCTCCTATGTACAAGAATATAACTACTATAATACTGCTCCTATGTACAAGAATATAACTACTATAATACTACCTCCTATGTACAAGAATATAACTACTATAATACTGCTCCTGTGTACAAAAATATATCTACTATAATACTGCTCCTATGTACAAGAATATAACTACTATAATACTGCTCCTATGTACAAGAATATAACTACTATAATACTACTCCTATGTACAAGAATATAACTACTATAATACTACTCCTATGTACAAGAATATAACTGCTATAATACTGCACCTGACTTGAGTGAACAATGAGACACTTTTGAATGTAGTGAAGGATAGTGGAAGAAACAGTCTGGACTGCCACTGACTTTTGATCACCCACAACAAAAAAAAAAAACAAATTTAGATTTGGGGTTTTTCTGTAAATTTAGGGGGTGATAGAAATTTTCCATCTGTGTATATATAGATATATATATAAATGGTCAAAAATGTTCTGACATTATCGCTGTGTGATGTCTCTTGTATACACGTGACATGCTTGTAGACTCCCTTATTCTGCTCCACATTGTTCATTTTTATTGAAAACATGACCTTTGAATTTATTGTTACTGTCATAATTCACCTTACTGCTAGATTTATGGAGACCCTTGTTTGGAAGGGCCCTGGGCACTAAACAGAATGATCTCGGGATGAAGGGTAGAACAGCTCGGTGTTTTAATATTAACCAGGGAAGAAATAAGTAGAGCTACTACCAGATAGAATCTGCATCGAAACAGCAAGTAGAACAGCGCAACATTGTAGCCGAATGCCTTCAAAACAGAATTTTTGAAAAATAAGTTCAGAAATTATCGTTGATATTTACCATGAGGATTCTAGTAGTTTGTAGAAATTTCTTTAGAAAATTCTGTAGTAAATTGAAGTAAATTCTGGTAGATTGTGGCAATAGAGGCCAACTACCTCTACGTATGCTCGGAATTTCTGATAACTTAAAATTTGGTACCCAAAAACTTCACACCAAAAACTTAACACCATATATAGAGAGCAAAGAGCGAACTTTACTCATCTTAACCACACCCATCCTAAATAATCTATGAATGTATATCTCACGCATATAGACAAGATAAACTAATATCCTCTAAAGTCCTCAAAATTGGTTTTGGCCAGAAGCTGTCTCTCCAAACTCTGAAAAAAATTGAGCATGGTTTCTCCATGAGGAGAGATAAGGAAGCCGTTGACAATGAAAAATTGGCAATGGCTTTTCGCCCTTCTATACAAAAGTTTTGGACATGTTGACATTCAACTACCCGATCCTTCTACCCCCCACCATCTGCTTTCGGAGAATAGACATGCACCTTATCAGTGTGTTCAGCTGACACTTAGGGTAAGTTCACACAGAGATTTTTGGTCAGGATTTTGAGGCCGTATCCGCCTCAAAATCCTGACCGAAAAGACGGCTCCCATTGAAATTAGTGGGAGCCACTAAGGAGTTTTTTTCCGGGAGCCATTTGTTTCAGCTCCTGGAAAAAAGAAACAAGGTGCTCATTCTTCAGGCCATTTCGCTTCACGATTCGACCTGAAGACACACCCTTCTCGGGACTAGGCCCATTCATTGGGCCTAATCCGGAGCAGATACCGGTGCAGTACCTCCACCTCATGTTCCGAACCAAAAAATCACGTCTGAACTTACCCTAATATGTATGGCCATCTTAAGGCTGAATATAAGTTTGATCTATTTATATTGCACAAGGAAGGAATACAGCAGCCAACTTGAATCTCCTAGGCCCCAATACAAAATCTGTAACAAGGCCCCCTCCTATTATGTGCTGTCTATAATGCTGGGATCTTGATAGGTGGCAGAGGGGCTTTTAGACCATTTCATACATCAGTATCTAGTTGCTACTAATGTTACTTCTGCTTCGTTCTAACTACACTCCCAACCTGATTACCATGGGGGAACCTCTAAAATTTGTCTCCATATGGCATCCAGAATTTCCATACCGCTAGAGAGCTTAGTTAGGGGCAGGTAAAGCATTTCAGGATTCTTGTCCAGAACTATATACTCTTATACCAAGCATTTTTTAAGAAAGGTGAAATTAGTTTGACTTCTCTATTGTGGAGTTAGGTTCACGCGGTGGAATTTTTGTGGTGAAATGTGCAAAAATTTCCATGGGAAGCCAAGGTTTCCTTTACCACTAGGTCAGCGCCGCACCTCCCATGAGGCGACCTGAAGCGAGCCAGGGCCTCAGGGAGGGCAGCATTTTTGGTTACCTAAGCCAGTCCAGGACAAACTGTCCTGGACTGGCTTAGCACCGAGCGGTAGTTTGGGGAGGCCACTGGAACAGCGCTGCTCCAGCAGCCTCCCCTCACGCTCAGGCAGAGAGCAGGTCGTCTCCATGCCTGCTCTCTGCCGGTGAACGGCGCTAAGCCCCGCCCCCTGCACTTCGTCACGCCCCCCTCCACTCCGCCACACCCCCTCCGCTCCGCCCCCTCCTCCCAGCGGGGGGGGGGGGTGGCCTTCTGTAGTTCGCCTTGGGCGGCGAAAGGGGCAGGTTCGCCCCTGCACTAGGTGAAAAAAAAAAATCAGGTAGCAGAAAAAAGAAGAGTCCTGCTTGAATTCTGGGCAAATTCTGCCCACAGAAGTGAATGGAAGTAAGAAATATTTCTGTCGCAAGCAGTTGTGTTAATAGTTGCTGCTCCACTGATTCCAGCACAGTTGGAATCTTCTCCTTGGACTCCACCATTCCTGAGCAACAAGAGCAGTTCGATTTGGTGCCTGGTGTGCTATTCAAGCTCTGTAATGTTAGGCCTGGCTCAAAGCTCCAATCAGTGGCAGTCAGTGTCAGAGTTTAGAATCACACCTCCTTGCCTACTCCTGAGTGAGACCACCCTCCTGCCAGTACAGGCCTAACTTGCATGACAGGCACCAAAACTGACAACACTGATTGCTCAGGAATGGTGGAGACCAGAGAAAAAATTCCAGCAGCAGATATTACATTTTACAATAACTAAACATATTGGGGGTGGTGAAAGGTCCTGTTTAAGTACTAATAATTAAAACTTACCTAAGTAAATCAATAGTACAGAGTGTGTACATGGGGTATTACACTATTTGGCCATTATTTAACCTATATTTTGCCATTTTTACCTGTTTACATTCCTCTCTGATCTTGTGGGTGCCAACTAGCTGCCATACACTGCACAAAGTACGAAAAGGTGAAGCCGCTTTGTAGCTATCTCTCTCGCGCAGAAACTACCCCAGGACCAAGTCAGTAATAGCAAAGTACTGACCTGACTGATACTAAGTGTAAGTGCTTTGCTTGTGATAGAAAGCTCACAGTTAGCTCCAGCATCAGATGAAAACTTACCTGCACTTCCTGATCACTCGTCCTCTCCATATAATTTTATAGACATGTCTAATCTGTGTGATGTGACCTAAGGTTCATCTCCAAATTTATATAGCAGGGATTTCCAAAATACGGGTAACCACAACTGAATGCTAGTGCACTGCACCGGCATCCAGTCACGCACTCTGCTCTAGATTAGGCCCAATTATTGGGCCTAGTCGGGAGGAGGGAGTGTCTTCAGGCTGAATCACGAGTTGAAACGGCCTGAAGAATGAGCATCTCGCTTCTTTTTTCGAGAGCCGGAAAAAACACCTGAGTGGTTCCCATTGATTTCAATGGGAGCCGCATTTTCGGTCAGGATTTTGAGGTGAATACGGCCTCAAAATCCTGACCAAAATACTGCGTGTGAACTTACCCTCAGAATTTTAGTAGGTCTTTATTAATTTACACCTTTCTTATATTTCTTTCGTTCACGGTCAATTTTTTGACATACCTGATAAAATAAAGTAGAAGAAGAGATATGTAATAGGGTTCGCCATATAGTGAGGCAACAAAAATGAATCATTGACAAGAAAAAAATTCTAATTTTAATTTTTCAACTGAAAAGTAAACTTTTGAAAAACTTTTGATTTTCTGGCAGGATTTGTGTCATTAATAAATGTTGTTATATACTTTACTAAGAACTTTTGTCTCCTTTGTGTGAAACCCTGTCTCTTTTCTCTCTTTCCCTTGCTTGAGAATTGTCCCTGCATGGTATCGTTTAGGGAGTATGGGCTGTGTGAAATAATGAGGGTGGGGGGGTCACTTCAACTGGCTATAAAATGTAGAAACTTGTGTTTGGTGTCAAGTGAAAGCGGAGAATTTAACCTGTATAGGACACTAAGCATGTTCTACCTGTATGATCTCCAGGTAAGACTCCTCCACCCTCATTTTCTCTTCACTTCACACCACCCATACACCATACACAATGAGAAACGGGGGCAGCTCTCCATAAGGAAACAAGGGGAGAAACAGGAGCCAAAATGTGTCAATGAAGTACATTACAAAATTTATTAAGAACACAAATGCTGCCAAAAAAATCTAAATTTTCCAAAAACTTAGTTACGCTTTAAAGGAACACTCATAGTGGCAGGGCAGCAACCCTGACTCCTACCACCAAGCATGGCTAAGCCACAGAGACCTGAGCAAACCCAACACCTCCCAACCAAACAACAGCCAACCACCAAACCAAGAACACCAACAGATGATAACCAAGGCCGAAATAAAGGCGACCACAGAGGCAAACAGAGAGCAGTACATCGAAGAATGGAGAAACGAAATAAATAACTACAAGAAACTCACCGTGTACCAATCCCTACAAAGGGACTACACCATGGCCACCTACCTGGAGAGAATACCCCACCCCAAACACAGACAAGCCCTGAGCCGGTACAGACTGATGGCCCACAACCTAGAGATAGAGACGGGGTGATACAGGCAGACGTACAAGCCACGGGAGAACAGACTGTGCCAGCACTGTGACCAGGGGGCCCTAGAAGACAAGACCCACTTCCTGCTACACTGCACCAAATACTCAGCTGTGAGGGCCATCTGCTACCAAAGACTCTCTGCCCACATCCCAGACTTCATATCTGCAGACGAGAAGAGGAAACTCTACATCCTACTGGGAGAAGAAGAGGCCACTGTGGAGATCGCTGCCCAATATGTGTCCAGCTGTCACCAAACAAGAGGAAGATGAGATGCACGGACTATCAAACCACCCATCCCCCATGGACTATTAAACCCCCCTAAGCCCCCCCCATCACCTGTCTACCCCATAGCCACCGACACCCGAACGCCCCAAACAAGAGTGAGGAGACCCTAAAGACACTCAAACCCCCAACCCACAAACCCCGTACCCATCCCCCTCCACCACCTCCAACCTTCTTTCCGCTTTGGCAACACCAAATGTTCTATTCTTTGGTAATGCTAATAAAGCTCATTTGTATCTTGTTGTGTCTATCTTGTACCTATGTGGCCACAAACCGATGACACAGATAATGATCTCGTTATGGTTTTGCAAGTGCAATGAGGACGGACCCAATATGCCAGATTTGCCTACAAACAGTCTCAAGGGCTCTGCCCCATTAGCCATGATTGAAATGTTAAGTCTCTACCTGTGTCATGACTGTCTGTAGGCAACTCAGGCTCAGGCACTGTCTTGGGGCACTTGCTGGCTGGTTTGTGTACCCACAAAAAGATGATTCCGTTCTGCATGGTTTCATGAGTTTGTGGCCACAGATGTATGTTTTTGCTCCTATTAAAGACGTATAGGCCTACAGCACTATTATTGGTTTGGATATGATAGACTCCCTTTATAGTCTCTGTATGCGTATCGTTGGGCATATTTACTGTTCTTCAGATTTGTGGAAATTTTTAAATAAATTATATTACATAGTTACATAGTAGATGAGGTTGGATGAAGACACTGGTCCATCAAGTTCAACCTATAACCCTACAGTGATCCAAAATCCAATTGCCCCATACCAGGGGAAAAAATGCTTCCCAACGCCAATCTAGTAATCAGTATAAAATCATAGATCAATGTGTCCTTACTAGAGATGAGCGAATATGCTTGATTGAATATCTCCGGCGCAATGCTCCCGGCGCCAGGGAGGTGGGAGGGGCAGTAAAAATTTTCTGCCCCAGAAATGTTTATACACCGGGAAGTAATCGATCGAGCATATTCTGCTCATCTTTAGCCCTTACCCAAATCTAAAACCTACTGTATAACCCGTAATATTTTTCTGTTCAAGGAAGTCATCCAACACCCTCTACCAAACTGACAAGCTCAGAAAATAACTGGACGGATTACTCTATAACTCCTCATTCACACACAGACATTTTTAAACACTCAAAAATCCCTAAAGGTTTTAAGCGTTTTTTGGAATTTTTGAAGTTCTGTTAAAAAGTCCATGGCAAAAAAATTCCAGAAGAATCAGGCCACACCCTGCCCTATCCGTTTGTGGGTGATGTGCTGTCACATCTTTTTGATTTTGTTTCAGTATTTTGTATGTCTCTTGGTTCAGGAAAAATGGATGGGACATGGATTTCATCCCCTTTTTTTGCCACGTGCACATATAGTTTTATGTGTCTGAATAAACCTTGAAATGAATGGGCACATAGTACATCCCAAAAATGTAGACACCACATCTATGGGGATTTGTAAGAAAAGTCTAAATGCCGTACCCAGAAAATTCTATATTTTCAAAAAGAAATTTCAAAATTTCAAAATTAAAAATTCTGTAGCCCTATTTATTTATGTCACTTTTCAGACTTGGCTTGCTTTATATTAGAGCCTTCGCACACGACCAATTCCCGTCGGTGGAAAGTGGTTCATGTAATGGCCCGATCACTACTACAATGAACTCATAACATTACTACTACTACTGTAGCAATATGTCTACCAGGGAACTTACAGGAGACGCCTCGGCTCATCCAGGAGCAGACGCCTCGGCTCAACTTATTTATTATAACTCCAATCAGTTTTCTGGGATGAGTTACGCTAGGTTCACACCTGAACTCTGGTTTCTGTTTTTTGGGTCCTCTTTGGATCCCGACCCAAAAAACAAAAACCCAATCCGCTTTAAAAGTAGTTACCCATGGAAAACCACAGACCCCATAGACTGTAATGGGGTCCGCCAGGTTTCCAACCGGTTCCCGCACAAAAAATATTGTTCAAAAAGAATGGGGAACGGAATCCCTCAACGGAAACTGAGTACGGGTGTGAACCCAGCCTTAAAATGAAAAGCTACATTAGATCATAACTGACCTGGTCAACATTCTAGCACACAAGTGGGCACCTCATTTATAAAGCGGACGGAGTCTCCAGTTGGGTCCCTTATTAATAATTAGTTGTTAATAGAGATGAGCGAATAGTATTCGAAACTGTAGTTTCGAATACCTCACTCCCATAGGAATGAATGGGAGCGACCGAACAGCAAGGGGTTAAGCTTCGGCCGCCGATGCTTCCATTCATTCCTATGGAGCGAGGTATTCGAAACTAGAGTTTCGAATACTCTTCGCTCAACTCTAGTTGTTAATAAATCTGCCCCATTTTGTGTGTAGACAGAGCGTTTCTGATCCAAATACGCCATTAAAACCACCAAAACAAAAAATACTACAAAAAACATTACAATACACTATTACCTGCCACCATAAATAAAACCAAAAAACATTATATTGACCGTCAAGTAAAATATTTACGAATGCTGCCTTATCCAGATTCTATGAGAAAAAAAATTAAAAGGATTCTACCCAGTTTTGATCGATATGCAAAGAGCGCATGAGAAGTACACTCTGTACTCCATACAACTACAGGAGCATACTGCGCATGCGCAAGTAAGCAGACTCAAAAGAATGGCCGCTGGCCTGTGCACTGCGTTGAAGTGTGACCCCAGCCGGAAGAAGACAAGTGAAGAGGCGGTTGCTGAATAAGATGGAGGTATTGCTGGAGAAAGTTCTCTTGCAGCATTGGGGACGCCTCCAGTGCTGTTTGAGCGCTGAGGCCCGCCCCCAGTGCTGCAAGAGAGCTCATTTGCATATCGATCAAAACCAGAATTTTAACAGAACGGCGGGCCGGAGATGACTTCTAAAGGTTGGAGGCGAATAGCCTTTCTTAAGGCTATTCCGACGTGTCAACTAGAAAAAAAAAAAGAGTTTTAACGGTAGAATCCCTTTAAAGGAAATTTAAATTAAATTTATTTAAAAAATTAAAAAAGTTTAAATGAAATTTTTTACTTTTGCATTTTAAATGTGTCCAAAAAAAAAACAGATGCTATTTTTGGGTAAATTTTTCAAAATTTCCAACCAAAATCCCAATTCAATTTCAATTCTGCACTGAATTAACAAAAAGCGGAAGCTTAAAATACAACAAAAACACAACAATGTTTTATTAATGTAAATCAGATCATCACTGGACAATTATCAGTTTATCTATTCATTGCTATAATGGTTTGTTTAAAGAACAAAAAATAAAAATGTCAGAGACTACTTAATTTCAAGCGTCTCCACCCATTCACAGAGGTACAGACTCACATATAAATAAGTACTTACTCGCCATATATACAAATTCCTCTTAAATTAAGCATAAATAAATATATACAAACTTAACATTATCTCCCCTCCGGTTTGCATGTTGCTTTTGTTTTTTTTTATTATTTTTTTATTTTAATCTATGAACGTTTCAGAACTTTGAATGAATTTTTTTCTGAAATCAATTTGAAACAAAAATGAAAAAAAAAAAATGAAATGTAATTTTTTTTATAATTTTTCTTAATTTCCTTTGTTTTTAAAAAAAAACAAAAAAAACAACTCTCCTTTAGTTTTGGCACATTTACTTGATAATTTGGGGCTTTTTTTTAATATCAATTTTACCAATTTTTTTAACACAGTAATAAAAGATTGATTGAAATAAAGAGCAGATAATATCAATATAATTTTATGATGTTGACATGAAAATACACGGCACAGCCTTCGGAATAAAAATGAACAAGGAACAATGATAACAAATAGAAAAAAAAATTCTTTACAGCATCACAGAATATAAAATCAAATACAAACATATTTTACATGAAAAACATTATTTTTGTAGTCTGACGGTTAATTATTTCAATGGGGTGTCCCCTTCTTTAAAGTCGATATATGAATTTTTATTACAACAAAGCCATGAATTTTGTATTTTATAATTCTATTTTTTTACGTAATTGCAAATTGAAATTTTAAAAATATTCAATTTTACAATTTTACTTTTCGTTCAATTTTGTTACACGTCTATGTAACGTGAATTTTTTTTCTGAATTTTTTTTATTTTAAATTGCTTTTTGTGGCCACCACCATTTAAAAAAAAATTAAGTAAAAATTCTAAAATGAGACCTTAAGATCGGCTAACACAAATTTAAATGTAGATACCCAGTGAAAAATGACAGTGCAACTCTACATATGTTTTTGTGCATAAGAGACTCGTAGAACAGCTAGGTTGACTTTTTTTGGAATAAGGCGAGAAATTTTTGAATTTTCTTAGCACATCGGAAATCTTTGTTGACCTACGGGGAGTTTCTCAAGTTTACATCTTTATCACTACCACAGATTACAAACCACTTATGGCATAGTTAATATATCGATCTACCGAGCAAATCGGTTATGGGATCATTCGTAGCTTCGAAATTGGCACCAATTACCCTATCAATGAGTGGAGACCAACCTAAGTAATTGTTAATTTTTTGGATACATTTCTTTGTTCTTGCTATTGTGCCATTGGTTGACTTTTTTTAAGGTCTACGGAGAGTCTGGGCGACAAGATTGATTGAAACTTTTTGAAAATGATGCATCGGATGATTGTAAATCAACACTTACAATGAAAACATTAATTATAAGAGGTCAAATACAGAATATTACTAGTCCTGGGAAGATGGCGGGTGAAAGATTGGCCATACAATTGACCTTGGGTTGTATAAAACACGTATTCTACAACAAATAAAAGTCTCAAAGTGAAGTCGTAAAAGAAACAGGAGACAGGCAACTCCTGAGCATATGATTGTTGAATGGAGGGGGATGACCGTCCAAGTAGGGGACTTCATGGCATTGTCATGTCCCATTGAGACAGGATATTTCCATAACTGTGCTCCCACAAGATCTGCAGCTTCCCAAAATTCCTTCTAATCTTCTAAAACATCTCCCAATGGCTCTGAAGGAAGCAGCAATGGGGGCTTGCAGGTCCGACATAAAGGAGATAAGAAGAAAGATTGCATTCCATAGAAATCTCCAGTAAAATGGTCACTGTCCTTTTTCTTAAGGGTGTTGGGGAGTTCTAGAAAGTGTCCTTAAAAATGGAGATAAATACAAAGTTGTTGGCAAACGATGAGCCTGTGTTTTCTGTCTGTGCACTGGATATTCGTCTATAGGGCTCAATCTGATATATTTATATATAGAATTTGTAATTTTCCAAAGCCAGTCCAGTAATTTTTTTTTATTTTTTTTAATTTTTTTTATTTTAAAGCTAAAATGAAAGATGTTAAATAAACCATGTCCCATTTTCATTTTCGGTGTTTTTCTTCCTTGTCACCGTTTTTACTAACAGGTCCCTCCCCAGATGTGTGCCTGTTAGTGTTGTTATTGTTTAAAAACATCTTGTCCATGCCCTTCAGGGCCTCGGTAAGGTAGTTTTGGAGAGCCGTGAGAGCTGCACAGATGGCTGGTGAGCCAAAACCATGGGTGATGAGACTAAAGTGAGTCAAGCAGCTTTGGATTCCAGGTTCCAAGATAGGACTTGGTCGGCTGTTGCCTATGGGCGTCCTGTCTTGGGCCAGCAGATCTGTGAATTCTTTACAAAGTTGCCTGTAGAAAATGACAAAATGGAGAACATAAGTGCCAAGAAAGTAGTATGCCAAGGACAGTACAACACCAGTGATGGATGTACCATAAAGGCAGCATCACCTATAGGCTTCATCTAAGGTTATCCACCACTCTTCCCCATGTGCAAACTTCAACGTGTGTCACATTCAATTGAACATATACATAGGGGCGTAACTTGAGGGGGTACAGAGGTTGCAGTCGCACCAGGGCCCAGGAGCCTTAGCGGGCCATAAGCACTGCCATCAGTATTGAAATTGCAGCTTCCATCTGGCCCATAAACCAAGGAGACCCACAGATTATCCTAACGACACTAAGGTGGATTAAACTCCTTAGCTCCCGTAACCATCACTATCAAGAATTTTCTGTAGGGATGAGGTAGGGGGCCCCGGACAAAAGATTGCACCGGAGCCTACAAGACTTTCGTTATGCCACTGCATATACACTCTCTTTTACCCTCGGCCTGACTAAGGACTTACCAAAGTTGCCCCAACTGAATAATTTCGGTACGATCTACGGGTTATCCTATCTTTATAGACCCATCCCTAAGAGATTTTGTCAACTGAAGGCAAACATAGGACATAATGTAATACAACTATATAATATGCTATATCATATCCCATTGAACTCCATACTTTTCCTATTTTATAGCACAGCCATAACATCAAAAATTTTCATGCAACTTTTTGTAATTATTCTTCTTCAAAATAACACGAGTTTCTCGTAGACCATGTAAACTGTACATGTTTTTGGCTAGGACTCCACACACTTTGGGATAAGGAATGGGACAATTCTAAAAAACTTTTCCCTATCTAGATTTTCTTTCCATATATGTAAACAAGGCAAACACATGAGGGTTGTCCAACCATGTTAAATATTTTGCAACGGCTCACAAGGTGTAAAATTGCAAAAACATTCATTCTCATCTTATCACTCCTCTTCCACTTTGGTTCCAATGTTTCATTGGACCACCACTGGTCTCCGTTCTCCAGCAATGACGTGTTGACCCAACATGTGACCTCTGCAGGGGTCACCCTTGTAGCCAGTGATTGGCCACAAGTGTTTCACCAAACAAAAACCATCAAGGAATTGGGGAAAAATCACAACCAGACCGGAAAACGATCGGCAAATATTGAAGATAGAAAACATAGAAAAATAATAATACTAATAATATAAAAATAACTGAGTAAATATAAACTCATTTAAAATTTAAAGACCTAAATCAAAAATAAAAATAAATTTAGGTGAGATTAAAAAAAAAAATTCCCTTATTTGGTATTTCCATTCCAGGCCAACCTAGACTTCCGAGCAACTATAAACATTGACTTCTGTAGTAAATCGTCCCCCGAATAATCTCAATTCTATGCTAAATGATTCTATCTAAGTGTTATCTAATTACTCCAAAGGGTTAAAGGTATTATGGGATAATTGTTGCTTTTCCTGACCTGTCAATCACATTCCCGAAAAAGTGAAAAGGAAACTTTGAATTTAGAAAGAAAATGGCAAGAAGTCAGGGATTAGACATCTTCAAAGGGATCTGAAAGCAATTAAAGGTCTGAGCAGCCCCCTATCTCTTGACCTCGGAGAAGGAGGCAATGAAATTCAAATTATGTAAAACATATGTGAGAAATGGACTCGGCGGGGCCGATTTATTATTGCTTTTGTGCGGAATTTTGGTATGTTTTTGAAACTTTTTTATGAGTTGCACCTGATTTATTAAGCTCCGTGTTTATGGGTTTTTAGCGAATACCCCTTTTTTCAAAAAGTGGCATGGTTTAGGTTACGTAGAGGTATACTTCTTATTCACTATATGCGGCTCACAAAATTTTTGCCCAAGCAGACGCCACTTCTAATTCGACTTTACAAAAAATGCACCAAAAATCCTTTGTAAACTCTGGAGTCTTGAACCCAAGAGGACAAATTTCATAAATTGGTTCCAAAAAATTACATTAGTCAAGCCAGAGAAGTGACTTCAAAAACACTGTCCTACAGCAGACTTAATGTTTTTGGTGTTTTTCATTCCACATAGATTTATTTTTCTCATGCCTCCACAAGAACAGAAACCTGGCATCAGCATACCTTAGGATTTTTTTGGTTATTCCAAAAACGATGGCCCCAAACACTCTAAACACTGAGAATAGACCCAAAGTAAATGGCCAACCCAAGTCCCGAATCTTAGATCTACCAAAATTTAGAATTAAGTGACTCAAACACATGGCACATGTATAATGTCCAAAAGTGAGCACCAAAGAGCTAAATCCTGGAAACAATGGGTGCAAATCCCTCAGGTCAACAGCTTATTGGCCATGGAGGTAACTCCAAGAAAACACAGACAATAATGAAAAGAAATGGACAATGGACATTATTAGCCCCCAAGTGGAATATTTCAGATCCTATAGTGCTTGAGAAAAGTTCTAAAGGGCAATAATAAAGTCCTTAACTTTTTCACCATTTTTGGAGTACTACCTTTGTATTTGCTTAGTTGTATAGCTAAAAGAGATCAAAGATCAAACCCCTGTCCATAGTCCTGTGGGTTGACCCTTGGGCCAATTCCTCAGTTCAAGATTTGCGAACAATACGGTTCCTCTGGAGAGGGAATCCAACCAAAGTTTTTGAAAAGGGACCAGGCAAGACTGGTCCACAACTCTCCAAGGAGCAAAAGGAAGCTTTTCTTTTTGCCTTTTGTAGGCCTACTTTTACAACGGAGCCATTGTCATGGACTAAGAGAACGGAAAACAGTCTCCCAAACAACAGACAGCAACCGATCCCGAGGGTCCACGATGAATATAATGGGGTCTATTGGGTGACTATTATTTTATCTTAGACATTGACAAATCAAAAAATTGGGCTTGTAGGACTTTTGCGTCCAGTATTTCACCAAATGGAGACTCCGATGTGGCCTTATATGTAGGCCATGTAAATAACGCCTGCCGGATACTGGACAATGCCAACCTGAGATTCATGTCCCTCATATACTGAAGAGTAACACAAGACCATTGGTCATTCCATCATTCATTATACTACATGATAGCTCTATTTTCATGCCCATTCATTCAACTGCTGCAGAATGATACTAATGTAATATTTCCTTCCATCATTCATTCATTCATTCATTCATTCATTCATATATGATATTATGGTTTAGTAACAGTCAGATATTAAAGTAATTCCTTGCTCTTATATACATAGAATGGCTTTAGATTGATATTCATTCACTGCTAATTCATTCATTCATTCACATCAGCCCAATATCGATCCACAAGAACTGACTTGTACAGGTCCGTGAGAAAATTGTACAGATGGCGCAGGGATGATTACCATTTGCCATCTGTACCCTCCATGGACCTGTACATTGCTATGAAAGAGTCCTCTCTACAAAACACACAAGAATAGGACCTGTCCAAAGTGTTTTCACCAGGCTCACACCAAAACAATGGAACTGCCGTACTGGCAACTGATTGGCAAATGATGGGCTACAGTCCTTCTAACTCATCTCAAAGCAATGGTTCTGCAGATGTGAGGTCCTGATCCTAAAGTCATGAGGTTGCAGTTCTAGGACCTTAATCCCAAAGCAATTGAGATGCAGCACTGGGACCTCAAAGCAAAATAATGGATCTGCAGTGCCCAAAACAATAGAAATACAGTAGTAGGGCCTAAGCCCAAAACAATAGAACTGCAGAACTAGGACCTCATGCCAGAATAATGAAACTGCGGTGCTTTGACCTGAGCCCAAAACTATATAACTTCAATACTGCGATATGAGCCCAAAACAGTGGAGGTGTAGAATTGGGACCCACCTAAAAACAATGGCGGTGGAGTAGTAGACACAAACCATTAGAGATGCAGTACTGAGACCTGATCCCAAAACAAGGGAGGTGCAGTACTGGGACCTCAGACCAAAACAATGGAGGTACAGTACTGGGACCTCAGACCAAAACAATGGAGGTGCAATACTGGGACCTCAGACCAAAACAATGGAGGTGCAGTACTGGGACCTCAGACCAAAACAATGGAGGTGCAGTACTGGAACCGCCAACCAAAACAAAGGAGGTACAGTACTGGGACCTCAGACCAAAACAATGAAGGTGCACCACTGGAACCGCCGACCAAAACAATGGAGGTACAGTACTAGGGCTACCAACCAAAACAATGGAGGTGCAGTACTGGGACCTCAGACCAAAACAATGGAGGTGCAGTACTGGGACCTCAGACCAAAACAATGGAGGTACAGTACTAGGGTTACAAACCAAAACAATGGAGGTGCAGTACTGGGACCTCCGCCTACTGGGACCTGATCCCAAAACAATGGAGGTACAGTACTGGGACCTCCAACCAAAACAATTTATGTGTAACACTGTGATCTGATCGCACAACAATGGAGTTACAATACTGGGACCTGATTCCAAAACAATGGAGGTGCAGTACTGGGACCTCCGACCAAAACAATGGAGGTGCAGTACTGGGACCTCCGACCAAAACAATGGAGGTGCAGTACTGGGACCTCCGACCAAAACAATGGAGGTGCAGTACTGGGACCTCCGACCAAAACAATGGAGGTGCAGTACTGGGACCTCCGACCAAAACAATGGAGGTACAGTACTGAAACCTCACATCAGAACAATAAGGGATCAGTACCAAGACTCTAATCTGAATATCATAGGACAGGAACTCTGATCATGAGAATCCATAACCCACAGAGTCCCAACACAAGTGAATAATTGTGAAACAGATGAAGACAGTGAGGAAGCAGAACAGGGAGGGGTATGGCTAGAATTAAGAAGAATTTGGAGTGTACTCAGGGCTAGGCAGATGTGCAGGCCCCTCTCATTGCACTAATATCGCAGCACTTGGCACTCACTTTGTAGCCAGCAGCATATTCTTTCTGGAGTGCAGATCAGTGGGGTCCGTGTGCTGTCTATTCAAGTATTCCGACACCGCCTTGGCTGGAAATTCTGTTTCACAGATGTAGCCAAAATCTCGGGCTAGATGGACAGCTTCACCTGTGGGAAACGGACATGAGTCTGTTCAAGGGGGGCTCATCCACATATAGTACAATACAGGGCACTATCAGTATATGTCCTTATACAAGCTATAGATGAAGGTGATGAGAAATGGCCTAAGTCTTATAGTTGGATATCCTTATATATTAATATTATTACAGTCATTTCCTTGGTTTCCCAAGAAGACCAGAAGCAGAAGCCTGAGATACTTGTAGTTGTCGCTTTCACTTTATATTGTTTTACTGCAGGTTATGTCCCCTTAGGCTCTGTTCACACAGGTGTGGTTCCTTTTGTTTTGTTTTTGCTTTTGTTTATTTTTGTAAACTAACAATAGACTGACAAACATACAAGAACTCTAAAAAATCCTCCATTATTTGTCAATAGCATCCATCATAGCTGTCACACGCCTCCTGTAGGGATGGCAGCCATGACAGAAGGTAAAAGAGAATTTCATTTTTACATACTTTTCTATGACCATTCAGTAATCTAGAAAATCCAATAATCTGGAGCTTGATGCTGGATTAAATTTAACTGAATAATAATAATAATAATAATAATAATTATTATTATTATTATTATTATTATTATTATTATATTTTTTTTTGTCTAAAACCCTTAAGCATAATAGTAATAAAAATTATATTATGAATATTAATAGTAGCAAAAATAATAATATTGATTAAGCTAAAGATATTAAAAATAATAGTAATACAATTAAAGTAATATAAAAAATAATACTAATAATGATAATACTACTAAAATAATAAGTGATACTAATAATAATACTAACAAAATAATGATACGAATAATAACACAAAAAATAATAATGATACAAATAATAATAAAAAAATAATAATAAAGATAATAATACAAAAAAATAATGATACAAATAATAAAAAAATAATGATAAAGATAATAATACAAAAAAATAATTATACAAATAATAATACAAAAAATTAAACAAATAATAATACAAAAAAATAATAATGATACAAATAATAATACAAAAATAATAATGATACAAATAATAATACTAACAAAATAATAATGATACAAATAATAATACAAAAAATAATGATAGAAATAATACAAAAAAATAGTAATGATACAAATAATAATACTAAAAATAATGATACAAATAATAATACTAACAAAATAATAATGATACAAATAATAAAAGATAAGATAAGATACTCCTTTAATAGTCCCACAGTGGGGAAAAGTTCCTATAATAATAATACTGATTAAACTAATGATAATAGTAAAAATAATAGTAATACAAATAATAAAAGTTAGAAAAACAATAGCGATAAAGCTCAAGATAATATAAAAAAATAGTAACACAAATAATAATAGTAGAAACAATAAACATGATGAAGCTAATAATAATATTAAAATAATAGTAATACAAGAAATAAAATTAAGAATAATAGCGATAAAGCTCAAAATAACAGTAATAAAAGGATTATTAATAATAGTAATAAAGCTAATAGTAATACAAATATGACTAGTAATAATAATAAGGTTGGTGATCCTTGTGCAATCCTCTGAGCTCTCAGGTTTCTCGCCTGCGGCCTGCAGCTCTTCTTCAGACAGGAATGTGATTGTCACCACATTAGCAGGCAGTGTTGGGCCACAACATGTCAGCTCTGGGGGGGGAGGCTGCCAGATTTACCCCTCAAGAAGAAAACTTTTCTATAACCTAAGGGGACTGGACAGATTTCAGCAGCACAACCACAAGAGCAATCCTTTCAGATGGTCTCACAGAGCATTGTACAGGAGGATAAAAGAGACCTGAGGGAATCACTGAGAGCAAAAGTGCTGGGATATGGGAATAAGGGAGAAGTCACACACAGCAGAGGGGTAGTGATAGATAGATAGATAGATAGATAGATAGATAGATAGATAGATAGATAGATAGATAGATAGATAGAAGAAAGAAAGAAAGAAAGAAAGAAAGAAAGAAAGAAAGAAAGAAAGAAAGAAAGAAAGAAAGGCTGTAGATAAGCTAAGATAGATAGATAGATAGATAGATAGATAGATAGATAGATAGACAGATAGGCAATTGATAAATAAAAGGATAGATAGATAGATAGATAGATAGATAGGAGATAGATATGTAGATGGATAGATAGATAGATAGATAGATAGATAGATAGATAGATGATAGATAGGAGATAGATAGATAGATAGATAGATAGATAGATAGATAGAAGATAGATAGGAGATATATAGATAGATAGATAGATAGATAGATAGATAGATAGATGATAGATAGATAGATAGATAGATAGATAGATAGATAGATAGATAGATAGATGTTCTGCAGTAAGGGGCTGGTGATTCCTATGAATTATTCCCCCTCCCCTATTAAATAGCCAGTCATTTCTTCTCTGCCCAGGATTAATGTTCTGGAGACACATAGAAGGATCTCAGCACTTCTTGTATACTTTGCCTTATAGCTCCATCATGTCTACTATATATATAAATGCTCTATAGCTGGTCAGTGTGTTAACTCCTTACCTTCCACCAGGGATGTCAGCAGGGTCACATTGGCAGCTTTGCGTCTTCCAGCTGGCAAATTCAACCCAATTTTTTCCAGTCTTTCCCTTAAGGATCTTCCACCATTTTTTGATTTAGCCCTGGAGACATAAAGCACAGGTTGTTATCTGTGTCCTTGTGGTTATTCGGGTCACAGTACATGGGCCTCGCCCTTTACAATCAGCGTGTAAGAAGATAATAAAGACCCAAATGGGACTACAAGTCTCAGCATGATTTTGGTTATAACTAGCATGCTGCGACTTCTAGGAGAAGGGATTGATAGCTAGCCCCTGGCATGCTGGGAGTTGTGGTCCTGCTTAGTATTTGTCGCATCAGTTCCTGTTACATCCCTGTAAGGTTGGCAGTATATGAGATGAATGCTATAAGCAGTATACAGGCCTTGTATTATGTTACTACATTTGGCGCATGCATTGTGTCGCACCATGATGCAGCTGCAGATCCCAGCCCAGTACAGGGATCGGTTATGGGATTGTTCTAGATAGAAGATTCTTTCTCTGTTCTGTTATTGAGGGAGGAGATGAGCCTGCTTAACCCACTCAGCGCTCACCTTCTCAGCACACCTCCCAGGAGAGAAGCATTGAGACACTCTGGAGGAGACAGGCGTCTCTGAACTTCTCCTACTGTCACTTTGTATTTGGATGTGGAGCTGAGTAAGGACAGACGACCTGGCACCGAGCAGAAGACCTCCCCGGCATTCACTGTCATCCCTCCTAGGAAGCCATCCTTGTTCATCATCAGGGAGGTCACAGATTTAGGGGGGACTGGAACTGTGGAGACACAAAGCTCAATGTCAGATCCTATCAGTCTAGCAGATACCAAAACACTTACATTCACATTTATTCTAGATAGAGATGTCATACAGATACTAGATAGAAACACAGATGTGATAGATAGATAGATAGATAGATAGATAGATAGATAGATAGATAGATAGGAGATGATAGATAGATAGATAGATAGATAGATAGATAGATAGATAGATAGATGATAAATAAATAGATGGATGGATGGATGGATAGATAGATACATATGAGATAGATAGATAGATAGATAGATAGATAGATGATAGATAGATGATAGATAGATAGATAGATAGATAGATAGATAGATAGATAGATAGATGATAGATAGATGATAAATAAATAGA